>NW_015546034.1:887365-919003 GCF_001515605.1 Sinocyclocheilus anshuiensis | reverse complement strand
ATCAGCATTAGCGAAAAACTAAATCTTAAACGACTTAAACATCCTATAACATTAAATAAATATGTTTCAGATTCACTCAAAGAATGACATCCAGATTTAAAGGTATATGTAATAAAAAAAATGCACCTTTCTTCTATCTTGTTTTTGTCAATGAGAGGCTGTTTGATCCACTGGTTGACCAACCGCTGTCCTTGTGGGGTACGACATTTGTTTAAAAGGCCTGCCAGAGAGTGAGTGCCTGTAGCATCATCAGAAGACCCCTGAGAAATCATAGAGGTGGAACATATCAGAACTCACAATAACCCTTCACTGAACAAACTGCATATTTCTTGTTTTTGAATGACCCCTGACCTGGAAGAGATTCAGAGCCTGCACAGCAGCATTATCCAGACGCATGTACTGGTTGAGGTCAAAGGTGGTTATCTTGAAGGAACCAAAATTGGCCTCATCTGAGAGAAGCTCCAGGTATTTGATGACGGCTTGTAAGCAAGACATTGCAATCTGGAAAAAAGCAATAACCTGATTAATTCTCCTGGCAAGAACCTGGAATTACACATTAAATTGTGCTGCAGAGCCCCAAACCTGTTTCTCCATCTCTGGAAGTGCAGCACTGGACACAGTCTCTCCCTTACGGGCCTTCAGGAGCCGATTCAGATCCTGCACAATGTCTTTGGTTGTGAACTCTGATTTCTTCCTGTCTGTGAGCAGAACGCCACCACGCTGCACCACCTGAATTATGAACAGCAACCAGCATGTAAGAAATAATAATTATGATTAAGGTTATACAACCTTGTTCTAGGGATGCACCAATATTAAAATTCTGGCTGATATGATAAGCTGCAGATTTTTTCTTCATGCTTTTCTTTTTTCCATTTTGTCTGATAACCAATAAATGGCCTATATTAAAGGGGTCATATGATGCGATTTAAATTTTTCCTTTCTCTGTTTTTGTCTCGTCGCTCCGGCCGGACAAGGCATCACAGTATGGTAGGGGCGTAACATTTCCGTCACACGCTTGAGGTATTCGGCCAATCATAACGCACTGGATAGCTGGCCAATCACAGCACACCTTGCTTTTCAGACCGATGAGCTTTGTAAAAATCGAGCGTTTCAGAAAGGCGGGGCATAGAGGAGAAACAATAATGTACAGTATATGGAAAATAATGTGTTTTTTGAACCTTAAACCGCATAAACACATTTCATTACACCAAATACACAAAATAATGTTCTAGTTTAGCAACATCATATGACCTCTTTAAAATACTACTGGTTTTTCTTTTCAAAATATAAAATTTAAATCAATCATTTTAAATGGTACAAGTGAACTTAAGCATCACAGCATTATAATGTAGAGCATAAAAAATGTATATTAATTTCGATTTATTATTTTGCATTACATTTAAAGAGGGCATAATTTACAACTGACAAGACA
This sequence comes from Sinocyclocheilus anshuiensis, assembly GCF_001515605.1. Lineage (NCBI taxonomy): Eukaryota > Metazoa > Chordata > Actinopteri > Cypriniformes > Cyprinidae > Sinocyclocheilus > Sinocyclocheilus anshuiensis. The sequence continues at coordinate 917,571 of NW_015546034.1, read as the reverse complement.
GGCTGTTAATAAAACCTGACTATCTATGCAGTAGAAACACACAAAAAGTGAAATCAGTGCGACATGACTAGAGAAAACAAAGAAAGGTGGCTGTGGCTTTTCCTTTTGGTGCGAAGTCAGAATTGTGAATTATAAACAAACTTGAAAGAATAAAGTTAGAATTGCGAGATATAAGCTCTGTATTGTCTTTATTCTAATTCTGTGGCTGAAAAAAACAAAAAAAACTGTGAACATCACAATTGCGAGATGTTAACTAAGAATTGTGAGATATAAACTCGGAATTGCAAGAAAAAGGGTCTGAATTTACACATCAATATGAATCCTATATATTGTGCATGTCCATCTTGTTTCATAACACACAATCTGGCATCTCCAAGCAAGTTACCTGTCTGAGTTTCCCAAGGTCTCCACCTGCATCTCCTCCAGGGAGCACACACTCTTTGGGCCCGATCTGCACAAGAAGAGCCTCCAGATTGGAAAACTGATCGTTGTCTGGGAATTCACACACACCCAGTTTCCTGAGGGTGCTGTCCACATAGCCAACACCGACGACACGCTGTCCATCGGCCCCGGTGCCAAGACGAACCCCGACAACACTGGCAGCTCCCTCCCCAGGACCTCCTCCACTGCCAAACAAAATCTCCTCAAACTGGGTCAGGTTTCCTGGAGACGCCTGGGATGCAAAACACAAACATGATGAGGTAATACACGGAGAAAAAATGTAATTAAACGGTGAAGACTGCAAGTTACCTTGTAAGATATCTGCCAGTCATGTTCTTTGCTGCTCTTACTGGCATTTTTGTAAACCTCCACCCGGTACTGCCTGACCAGCAGCAGGTCCCTCACAAATGACTCAAAGTTCATCTTACTGAGGACCACACTCTCCAACCTCTTATTGCCTGTGTTTTTAAAATACAAAGCACCTTTATTAGACATAATTGTTGATTTAACAATACAAACATAATTTTAAAGTTTCTCACAAACTGATATTATACGGATGCGGTTTAAATAAGATGTAAATATTTGCACAACAGAAAGAACCAAAGAACCAAATATCTTTAATGAACTGACTATTTTATTAAATAATTCCATAAGTTAGCAGCCAACCTGTGCCCAGATTTTTGATGACTCCATTCGTCTTGAAAACCTCCTTGGCTGCAAAAACCGCATCTTTTCCGTGCACCGTATAGTAATCGTTTCGATCAAATACTCTCACGGTGGTGTCCGGTTTCTCGGGCATGGAAAAATAAAAATTCAGAAATCCATGTTCAGACGCACTGTCCATGGACAGATTTTGTTTAGGTTGCACCGCCATGCTGGAATCTCCCGCCACAGCACAGGCGCGCCAGGAGGGTCAAAGGCAAACGGGGCGGAGTTAAAATGACGACAATAACCCACAACTCAAATACTGAAGCGTTATTTTGTATCAAATCTGTGGATTGGGAAAAGAAACAAGCCCTCAGTTGTAATGTTTACCCTTATTTCTCTTCAGCATTTTTCTTAAAAGGATTTGAAAACTTTTGGGATATTGGGAAAATTGGGATGTGTGGTATGGATTAGTGTTTTTGATGTGGTTTTATTTATTTATTTATTTTATTTTGTCAAATAAAAAAATGTTACATTATAAAATAGCCTACTTAATGTACAATTATATAATTATTAATATATTTAATTATATTCATAATTTAATTATTAATACATTGTGTAAATACCATAAATACCCAAATGCCCACATTTTATAAATTAACTAGAATCATGTTAGCCTTAGTACAAAAAAGAAAGAAAAAGAAAAAACAATTCTAAAAGGTAAACATATGATTTGACTGAAAACATATCATAAAGTAATTGAAGTTTAAGTCAAAAGTATTTTATCACAATGTTATTATTGATGTTATTATTGTAACTATGTATAAAACATTTCTTTTCTGTGTTCTTGTGGGGAAAAAATCCAACAAGGTGTGCACAGATTGATGTTGTTTCATTATAACTATAAGTCACCTCTTTTGTGAACTGGTTTTAGGGAGTCACAGAAAATTATGATAAATTGACCAAGAATGAATGAATGAATGAACACATAAATACATTTTATTAAAAGAGAACTGAGAATAACATAATCTGTTACATTAATAATGTAATATGAAAAAGCCCTTGTTCCAGGGATTTACTGACTTGTATTTACTCATAATATAATATGACACAAGACGTCGTTGTTTAACCTGCAACTATAGCTGCCATAATCAATTGAATATGCCTGAATCACAGCTAAAACTGATTGAAAATAGTTGTTTTGCATGTGTCGGGTTAATCACAGATCAGCAAGATCACATTTAATGATGGTTATTTGTTTCATTCCCTGGGACAAGATAACCATCCATTCTGTATGAAGCTGTAATTAAAGGCCTGATCATTTGAGCCCTCACTCTGAGCTTCACTCAAACACATAGGCTGGTATAAAGCTACGGCAAATTGCTGAAAAACAATAGTACCTTTTAGCTTGCTTCATGTGTTTAACATGTTAACTATCCCTTTAAGAGATATGGGTTTGGAACCCAAACAGAAGCAGAAGTTGCAATAGCAGTTAAGTATCACTTGGTGTCAGAACTGAGCTGGTGAGGCCAGAATGAAAAGCGATCCATCTCTGCAGGGATTCTACATGAAAGACTCCTTACATAACAGCCACTTCAGCTGTGTGCCTCTCTAAAGTACTTTCACTTAATTCACTGAATGAACAGACCTGGAAATCAGCTGTGGCAAACATTTGATCTGCATTATATCCTTCTAAGCACACTTTGCATCTGTACATAAATGTAGGTATAGTCAAGTACTGAGTATATATGCATACATACTGTATGTACACACATGCAACCTTGTTCCTCTGAAACGTATAAGTCGCTTTCCAAACTTGAGAAAACAGGTTGAAGGACAAACCAAAGCTGCAGAGGCATTGCTACATCTATTTTAGCAGTTCTCTCCCTTATGGGTCTGTTTTTACACATACAAGTGTGTCCTATTCAAGGTTTGTCCTTAAAGAAATTATTCACTTAGAAATTAAAATTATTTCATCATGTATTCACCCTCATTTGTCGTTTCAGATCTGTATGACTTCTTCTGTGGAACAAAGAAGATAATTTGAGAAAGATAAATTGAGATAAATGTATTTTTGATGCAATGAAAGTCACAATGGTAACTAAAAGTGTTTGACTGCCAACAATATTGGGTTACCAAAATATCTTCTTTTATGTTCCTCATAAGAAAGCAAGCTGTACGTTTGCAATGACATGAGGCTGCTGAGTACATTTAAATTTTTGCGTGAACTGTCCCTTTAAGATGACACTCTCATTTCTTGCTTTATCTTTCAATCAAAATTCAATCAGAAAATCACTTCTTCTGCATGGAAAACTTAGAGGAGTAGTTCACCCAAAAAATGAAAATGTGTTGAAAATTTACTCACTGGAGAAAGCAATATTATGGATCGAGGACTTTTAACTGGAAGCAACCATTTTAAGTTCAAAGCATCTTAATGATGAATTTGTTCATTACAAACAGAGATTTTCACTTCACAAGATGTTAACTGATGAACTGGAGTAAGTGTGGATACTTGTGGATTACTGTGCTGTTTTTATCAGCTGTTTAAACTTTCATTCTGATGGCATTCATTCACTGAAGAGGATCAATCGGTGAGCAAGTATGTAATGCTAAATTTCTCTAAATCAATTCAGATGAAAAAACAAATTCATCTACATCTTGGATGGCCTGAGGGTGAACACATTTTCAGCAAATTTTCATTTTTAGGTGAACTCTTCCTTTAAGTCTTTACCTAGAAACAGTTTCATCAGTTTGATAAATAAAATGGTTTGGTTAGGTATGTTTACAAATGAATACTGTAGGGACTGCTGCCACAAAGTATACTTGCCAAATGATGTATGTAAACAACCTGTGTCTGTATCAGTCCTATTAATATTAGAGGTATTGTTCTCCGATGAATTCCATATGGGCCGAGTGAGAGAGTGTTGGTTCTCTGCAGTGGCCTTTCGTGGCGGGATGGCCTGCTTTAATGGGGGTGGCAGCCTGCTGCAGTGCTCTGGACTGTGGCCAGATGCAATGGTCTAACTGTTACTGCTGTGACAGGGCAGAACTGGGAGCACTGCAGAGGATTAAATCATCAGGACTTAGACCGACAGATTTTAAAGTACCCTCTGTCGTACAGATATCTGTCATCATTTCTAGTTCAAATAATGGAAATTTGTACATAATGTCAAATTTTTTAAATGCTCAAATAATGCAAGCACTGTGCCAGTTTATGTACTTAAGTATATGTTGGGTGCGTTGATTCTAAGTATAATGTCTATTGTGAATATACAGTATATATATATATATATATATATATGCAGAAATAGTGGGGTAATAACTCTAAGACTATAGTCAATATAACTTTATGAGCTGCAAGGAGCAATAGAGAGAGAGATAAATTAAATTTTTTCTCTCTGTATATAAGCAACTGGTGTCAATAACAGTAAATCATCAAGACAAGTAAACGGCGCAGTAGTACAAAAGGCAACAAGGAGCAATAAAATGATTTCTGGAAGAACACAAGACAAAGACCAGCCCAAAAAAAGCTATCAGTTGTTACTTCATTCGGTCATATGTCGGTAATTGCCCTTGTCATCACAATGGATGTGCATGTTAGTCTTCTCGCTGTTATCTGCTAAATGGCATCTCAGTAACCTGGCCATCAGTAAGTACTGAACACAGTGTCTGTGTGTGAGAACAGCCAAGTCTTGCATATCAGATGTCTAAAACTGGGCCGTCTGGAATAAAAGAGAGAGAGAGAGAGTCTAAAATGTTAAATATAATGTGGAATTCATCTTGAAGATGTATATATTGCATGCGTATTTTGCTATCACGTTAATGAACAGATACATATAAAGAACAGTAGAATAAATGTACAGTTTGTTCTCTATATATAAAGCTCCTTTTTTTAAAGTGTGTTAATTAGCATTCGGTGATGTCAAATAGGTCTCACTAAATACATGGTTAAATATTAATGCTGTACTGTATGTGAAACTGAAGCTTCTGCTGTACTTGAATTAGAGGTAGAAATTTACAATGTCTGAGAGACACAACAGCGCTGATCAAGAAAGTTTGGGGTCAATATATTATATAAATATTCATAGCACATTAATTAACTTTATACTTTTTTTTTCTTTATCAAGCCATGTTCTAAGGTCGCTGCTTTTTTACCATTAGGTTAAGTGACTCGAAAGGTTTTACAGTAATCCTTGTTGCAATATCAGTTATGTTGCACTTTAACCTACCATGTTTGAGCATTTTATTTGCAGCAATCAAAGCTATCTTTTTTCTACTGCATATCTGCAAAGGGCAATAAAGAGGGATGTGACATAATTTATATCCACTGTAGACAGAAAATCGGTGCTTCTAAATCTAATCCTATTCAGTGCTGCAGTCATGTATTCTTTGAATCTTATTATTGAATGCATTGTTTTGTTTACACGTCATGCATATGCATTCAGGCAGTTTATTATATCGCCTCCTTTATAGATATATTATGTCAACATTAAGAACAATGTGTACTTAAAAAGACTGCATTATCTAAATATAATAATTTCAATTATGAAGATAGCCAAATCTCTCTAAACACTAAGCATCAAAACCATTATATCACTGATCTCTTAAAGCTTCTGATGTTAATAAAAAGTACTCTTTTTCTGTCTATTTAATTCTTATTTATTTATTGTTCTTATTGAGAAATCTGACAGAGGTGGTATTACGTGAATATAAATCCCCTTTTTAAATCGGCTTTACTGCCAAAGATCCAGAGCTTGTCTGTTACGAGTCAAGATTCAAGCGTGTGAATTCCATAGTGGTTAAAATCTGAACTGAATTTTCCAGAATTGAATTTGAAACATCCTCCATCCATTCCAGACGGACAGCTGATGTCAGTTTGGTATAAATTATGACCATAATTATATGTATCTTTCACAATTTTGTGAAGTTTGCCTAACAATGACGACTGCTGCCTACTATTCAACTACACGATTTTTGGCGGTCATTCAAAAAAGAGAGAGGGAAACAGATGGACACTCAGAAAGGGAAAGACAATCTCAGTCACGCTCTTTTTCCTTTATGTACAGCTTCGTCAACACTACCACACATACAGAGACACACGTGTGTACAGCCACACACGGGTCTATGTTGGGAAACCGGATCCTGATGTTGCAATGTCTGCCAGTGTTCGGTACAAAGCCTCAATGTGCATTAAGAATGAATAGGTCTTCAGTTTCATGGCCCTCACTCTGAGTAAACACCTGAGTGGTCAGGGGCTCTTTATACCAGTGATTATCAACCATCTGTGTCTCACATGGCTTTTTATGTCCTCAATTACCCATTCACAGACACTGGCATCTTATTACCAAAGTTCTTGGCATAGTCGAAGGCAATACCTGGATACATGGCTTAGTTGGACTCATTTTATTAGATTAAAATCCTCAATATGAATTAAGTTGAATATGATAATGATAATTTTTCAGTGCCACATTTATAGTGCCATATTAATTTATCTGTACCATAATATTTGTCATCATGATATTTTATGGCACTGCAATGTTGTCCAAACCATATCACATTCACACTGCAAGGCCATAATAAAAATGTAAAACAATATTAAAAATTAAATCTGATGGTTTTAGTCAATTTTATCTCTATAGCAACACACACATTGTATCACTGTTATTTTAGTATTATTTTTTACTATTATAGTATTTATAATTTTGTAGCTTTTATTTTTATATTTTTAGTTTTTATTTTACATTTAGTTTAAGCTTAATTCATTTTGTTATGTGCTTTTGTCATTTTTGTTATTTTTTCAGCTTTTATCTTTCATTTATGCTGATTTAAGTTTTAGTTTTAATCATTTTAATACTTAAACACTGTATTTCAGTTAGTTGCCAAGGCAGCATGTTTTTTACATTTAAAGTTGTATTAGATTAACATTTTTAATAGAACTTAAACATAAAGTTAATATTTTTTTATTTTATTTTAGCTTTACTTCAATTAACAAAAATAATGATGATGATAAATATATATATATTTGGTCCTCTAACATAACATTTGTTTTTATTCCAACAAATGCCCTTGAAAGCTCATTTTTATGTTACCTCCCAAGCAAAGTATTGCACACATAATCTAGCCATTTAAATAATAGCACTGCATAAAAAAACGAAAAAGTTTATTTTTATGTTGTGTGGAGGCCTAGAAAGACAGATTAAAATCTTACAGGAATTACATTATTTTAAGATACCAGATGCCGCTCTATGCATCCAGACAGTGCGGAAACTTTTAGGTAACCTGAAAGAGGCATTAAGCACACATGTTGCATGTGTTGTGGGTATAACCACTGCATGATTCACACTTTCCCTTGGTTTTACAAGCTCTGGAAAGGCAAGCATGCAGGAACCACCCAAGTTCATGCTGTACTGTTTTAGGCGTAACTGTTTTCTTAAAAGGAAGTTTGATTCAGTCATCTCCTTTCTGGAGGCGTGGTGGTTAGAGGTGAGGTGGTGCAGAGGCATGGAAAACATCTGGGGTAAATAATGAACCCTATGATCCAAGAGCACTAAGACGAATACAATGCAAATGTATCACATTAACAATACTGATGGCGGTTCACTCAACTGATAATCTCAGTTGCTCCTGCTGTTTTTTGGTATGAAAATGCCTCTACCACCCTCAGAAACAGTCTGTCTTCTCATCCCTTCAATATCCAACAGTCCTGGGACATGGCCAGAGACGGGTGGCCTGCGAGGAGGGAGCTATAAGGCAGTCGGAGCATTGAGAAGCTGGCTAGGCCTTGATAAACAAGGCAGGATCTGGTTGATGGCGTCACTACTTTTGGTGCTATTGTTACTGACTTTCTTAAGTTGTATTAATCAATCTCCTTTCTTTACGATACAGGCCTATTGATTTGCGTTTCCTTTATTGTTTTGTTCAGTCAATGATAAAAAAAGCAGATATACAGTAAGTGCCTTAAATGACCATTCAACAATAAAACATTAATAAGATATTTTGTTAAGAGCTTATGCTAAAAACAATAAGGGTGGAATATCTCAATAGAAAGGCACTGTTTTAATCATCATTAATAATAACATTTGAATAATTTTATAACAATAGGGAAGTTCACACCATAACTATAAAGATAGCAACACAGAGGAACAATATTGTTGGAATCACTTTCAGAATGATTTTTTTTCCAGCTAATGAACAGTAAAAGCATTGACAACCAATCAGAATCCACCTGACTTAAATGACACATAAATGTAGTGGGCACTTTACAATAAAAAGAACTCTGTGTGTGTGTGTGTGTGTATAAATGGCTGCCCATTGCTCCGGGTGTGTGTTCACGGTATGTGTGTGTTCACTGCTGTGTGTGTGCACTTAGGATGGGATAAATGCAGAGCACTAATTCCTAGTATGGGTAACCATACTTGGCCACATGTCACTTCACTCACTCACTTCACTCACTCACATAGGCCAAATTTTCGTTATAGGTGTGATCATGTCTTAAATGTTCATTATAATTACACAACTTTCCTTTGTTTACACATTTAATACACATTCTGAAAAAGGTTATTTGAATCTAAAAATTGCACAATGTGTGTATAAACTACAGACCAACACCATAAAATTAAGCTTCTATGGAAAACATATCCTATGTTTTCTTATCTGTGTGAAGATGCATTATAAATATTAGAACCATACTAAGAAATTTGGATACACTTTACATCAATTTTGTGTCTTATGTAATTGGAAAAAATCTTAACATTTACCCAGAACATTAACACTATAATGTTGGCCCCCTAAGGGTGGAATTCACAATGGCTCAGGTGATTCCCTATTTCAGCTCTAAATTACACGGCATTTATGACCGGGCAAATTCTACAGTGTGTGACCAGGGAGTGACGCATTGCAGGTACAAACGAACCAATCAGAGCCATCCGCACAACCGAAACGCGTTCAGTATTCTTCCGCCGTCAGATAGTCCGCCTGCACTTGTGCCTCAACACCAGCCGATAGCCCAATACAATACCGTATCGTTTTTGAAGAAGGACATATATCACGTTTACTCAAGCTTAGTTTAGTTTTGTGGTCAAATATCGCGGCATTTCCGAAGCACCGGTAGTCAGAATGCAGTGCGGTTGGCGGATGGATACAGGAAGATGGGAGGTGTTTATGTACGACCGTTAAGGCGGGTCTATACCAATATTCCGACCACCATTTGTGAATCTGTCACGGAGACGGAGGGAGACAGACAGAGAAAAAGAAAGAATGGTGAGTGAACGCTAATATTTATAACAAATGATGGATATGCGTTAATGAAAAAAGATATATGATCTTAACAAATATTTGCGCGGAAGCAAAGAAGTCAAGAAACAGAAAAAGAGTTTTCTTAAGTCGTTTACAGAAATATGCCGCCAAATTTACTACTACAGTGGATGGACTGAATGAAGGAATATAAGTTACCCACCGCCTCGCATCTCCTATTGCTTCGGGCTTTACTGTATTTTTTTGTCATAGTCCGCTTGATTTTAATATCACAGGCTAAAACGAAGAAATTATGCGCTAACGTAAAGGAAGTAAGTTACTAAACTTCAGAGGTCTGCTTGAACCCATTCACTTTCAGTTTTCACATTGAGAGCGTAAAGTTAACGTACTTTTTTTTTTTCTAAACGTAGAATTCGTTTCTCTTTAAGCTCTGTTTGAACAGAAAGTATCCTGGTTGGTTTAGTTGTTAAGTTGGACAGCATCATATGTAACGTAACGTTAACTTGTTAAGCTAACTTTATCCATAACGGGCTTCTGTAAGAAAAGTAGCTGGTTAAACCGACTAAAACTGTTATGTAGCGTGTTTTTTTGCATAAATTCGTGGAGGGTACAGTTACTCTAATTCTTGAACCATCTTAAGATATTAATGTTCAGTATCACACCTGTTTTGCTCATATATCCGTTGATTTTAATATGTATATGCGTGTTAAAACGTAATGTTAGTGATCAGATTCGGTCATTATGAAATAGCCTGCAGTATTCTTACTAGGTTACTCGAGCATTATGACACAGGGCTACTATAACAATAAAAAAGTTAAATTACTATCTAAAATGACTATCTATAGTGCCACGAGGGAATAGTTCACCAAATACCGCGAACCAGGTGGGTGGATGATGAACTGCTGTTGTTAGGAGTGTCTAAATAGCGTCGCTATGGTGGGACTTTATTCTCTCAGCTGGTGTCGTAACCTTTAGAGGGAGGGAATCTGAGGTCTTTGTTTGGTCTCGCACAGGTTGCTAGACATTGATGTCAGAGAACCAAAACACTATGAATTCTTAGTGAGTTTGTTCTCCACACCATTTAGTAATATGGTTGTTTGTCATCTCTTCCCATCCCCAGGCTGATCAACTCACAGAGGAGCAAATAGCTGGTAAGGACATGCTTTTTCTTTTCTTACACACCCCTTCAGAGTTTCTGCACTGGATTATGGCATTTTGCAATACCCTGGCTGTTCCAGTTTGCTATAATTGCTATTTTGTTGCCTTTTAAGGTTGTAACTTAGTCAAATCTGTGTGAATTGATGGTTTATTGCTTCCTTGAATGTGCAGGCTCATAACTTTTACAGCATCTAACGAGAAATACGTGAATCTAAACTATAACAGATGCTGTACAGAAGCTATAACAGATACTGTACAGATAAGTGTAACTGTAATTTAAGTAAATTTGTTAAATTAGTACTTTTTTTTTTTTTTGCTTAGGCATTTTTACTTTTACATTTTTTAATTGTTATATTAATTAGGGTTATTAAAGTTAACTGAAACTACAAATAAAGCCATGAAATTGTTTGTTACCAAATAAAATAAACTAGCTAGTTGCTAGGACAATATTTAATTATATTATATATATTATTATTTTTTTTAATTTAGTTTTATATATATATATATATATATATTCCTTAATTCACTCTATATAAACAAAAAATACTAAAATTACAAAAACAAAGGAAGTTACTAAAAAACCTTTAACTATTCTGTATTCTGTGTTGTTTCTTTGGATGGTATAACATTTCATAAAAAATACATAATACATATATAAACAAAATTAATAAGTGAGCCCGATGCATGTCCTTAAGCTTAAGTATTATTTTGCATGTTTTTAGTAAAACATTTTGAATGGGCCCATGTTTTGTGTAATAGGAAAGCTGGTTGTCCATCTGTAATGTTGGACGTTACATCACAGGAGGTATCAAATTGTCTCATCAGCTTTGCTCGATGGGCAGTGTTGGCACAAGGAGGAGTTTGTATTGCCCTTTAGTGCTCAGACCTCTGGGCAGATGCATGCACTGGTGAAATGCAGTCTCACTTGTCACTATAGTTTTGTCCAGACTATGCCTGCAAGGATTAATTCTCCTCATTTAATTTGATCAGTGACAGTGCTGACTCTTACTTGACTTGCTGTATAAAATGTTGTCTTTTGAAATTGACTCTAGAAGGTACTTGAGGCATCTACGCAAAGCGATTTGTTTTGCATGTTGTCTGTGCATGTAACTAATGGTGCTCTGCAGGTCTGGTTGAACTGCCTTCGCTCAAAGGCCTTAAAACTAGTACTAGTGGTCAGCTGGTGCCATGGCTCTGGGGTGTTTGTGTGTGTCTTCCACAGCATCCTGTCACCCTTGACATTTATCTGTGGAGGCGTTTGTTGTCACTGGTCTTAGCAACACGCAGCTATTTAATAAATGCTAATTTTTAAGTTTTGGAACTTGTTGTAAAATATAAACTGTTTAAGATGAAGTACATAGGATGGGAGCTACAAAGTGGCCATGTGGAATTTTAATGCCCACAAGTAATTAATTATTCAAAAAACTTGACATGAAAAAGTAGAAGTACTTTACCTGTTCCTTTTGTTTATTGCTGAAATGGAAAAGCGATTGATGTATGTGATTTTTGAGGGAGGGTTTATGAATATGTGGTTATGTGGCTCAAACACTGATCTGTCTCCCCTGGTTATCCTTCCAGAGTTCAAAGAGGCGTTCTCACTATTTGACAAAGATGGGGATGGCACCATCACCACGAAAGAGCTGGGCACTGTCATGCGCTCCCTTGGCCAGAACCCTACAGAGGCGGAGCTGCAGGATATGATCAATGAGGTGGATGCAGATGGTGAGGACACGTTTTTGCTGCTACATTAGCCATCAGCATGTTAACTCTTGCAAGTAGGGTCCAATTTGCATATGACTTGAAACCATTTTCCTGAAGTGTTTTAACACAATTAAAACATTCACTTATCTGACTGTGTACTTTACTCTTTAATCAGGTAATGGAACAATAGACTTCCCTGAGTTCCTGACCATGATGGCAAGAAAGATGAAGGACACAGACAGCGAGGAGGAGATCAGAGAAGCTTTCCGTGTCTTTGATAAGGTAAGGCTCCTGAAGAACTGTTGAATTCAGTTCACCTGTTATGAAGGCTTTGCTAGTAACATCCGTAGACTTAATTTGGATGGATTGTTGTTCTCTTTGTTCAGGACGGGAACGGATATATCAGTGCTGCTGAGCTGCGCCATGTGATGACAAACTTGGGGGAGAAATTAACAGATGAGGAAGTGGATGAAATGATTAGAGAAGCAGACATTGATGGAGATGGTCAGGTCAATTATGAAGGTGAGTCTGTCCATTTAAAACATTAAGTACCAATTTTGAGTTGCCCTTTTTTTTCTCAGTGATGCTTAATCGCCCTTTTTCTCTCTTCACAGAATTTGTACAGATGATGACTGCGAAGTGAAGGCCTTGTACAGAATTTCTTGTATAAAATTATCTGCCTTTTCTTGTTTTTAATTTCTGTAAAATGTTTCATTTTAATTTTTCCCCATCCTCTCCTGCTGTCCAAAGGATCTGCATGTATACTATAAGATTTGAGTGCTCATGCCTTCCCCCAACTCCTAGTCATCGTAAACAATATGTTAGAAGGAGCAGTTATGGGACCAGGTGATGCGTATAGGCACAGATACTGACTACGCACAGGCCCCTTTTTCCTCTTCTTTTGCTCTGTCTGCCTGCCCACCTGACGAGCGGTGACATCAAGGGTCCAGCTGACTCGCAGCGAGGCATCATTTCAACTATTTTTGGTATGATTCTTTTTTTTTCTTCTCTTTTGATTTTATGTGGAGGTGCAACTCTGCATGGACAATGGACTGAGTATAAATAGAAATGGGAAAAGTCCTCAGCATTGCACTATTGCAACATCGTTGAATTAAATACTAACGGGTTTATCGCCAGGTACTCATACACTCTAATCTTTTTGTATTTGTTCTGTTCTTACTATGCTTTTTAATTAGTCACTTTTCTTTTGTAACTGCTTATGGCACAGCCGTGCTTCAGAATCCATTCCAAGTTGTATATTTGTTTTCCAATAAAATTAACAATTTACCCAAAAACGGTTTCCCCTTCCTTTATTTCAAATGACTACTCAGATGGAATCTAAAAGAGAGAACAGTATTTTGGTTGTCACTACTATTAAACTGCATTTACAATTGTTAGTCTGCTCTCCAGTAATATGATGCTGGTTTTACCCACTTACCTTGTCATTGCTACATACTTTGGAGCAGAGGTGGAAAGTAACTAATTACAAATACTTTAGTATTTTTGAGTACATTTTTTCTACTTTCTTGACTGTAATTAAATTTTGGTACTTTTGCTTGAGTAGAATAAAACTAAAGTATTCAACTTCGCTACATTTATTGCAGGGCTGACTCGTGTAAAAAAAAAACAATCAAAACTTCCAGTTCAGCTGCGGGGGCGGGGCGTTCAAACCGCGCTTTGCTTTGACTGTCAGTCACCGTTGTCGTTTTAAATCAGCATCATTAGTTAATCATTAATTAAATTTTGTCAGCTCCTGAAATGGGTCATACCGTCGATATTACACAGCACAGCAGTATAAGTAAATAGAAACTCGGTTGATAGAAGGAGGGCAAAGAAACAAGATAGTCTATGTATGACCGGACGATTTATTCATATCCAAAACGAGACGATGTGAACATGCAGAGCATGTTTCATTCATACTCGAAGCCGGAGGGCGCTGTTGCGCAGAAAGTCCAAAACCGCCTTGCAGAAGTAATAACTTTTGACATGCAGGAAATCCCTAATATGGACCAAGGCATCCCGCTATTGCTGTAGCAAAAAGGGCCGATTTTCATTCATAGTATTCAGCTAACAAGGACATATTTTGCAATAAGAGTTAGAATAAATGTGAATGATATCTTCATTTTTTATTTATTTATTATTATTATTTTTTACCTTATTGGAATCGAAATTAGGAATTTGACAAGAATCGGAATCATAAAAATTAAAACGATGCCCAACCTTACCCATACCCCACATTATTTTTTACTGGCACATTTCTATTCACACTGTTTTAGACCCTTTCTTTTCTTTTAAACCTTAACTTACCCTTCTTTGCTTTTGCCCTTCTTAAAAACAACACTGGGCTATTTCCGTCCAGCAGAGATAATTCCTATTTTTCTCCCTGTGCATTTCCTCTCCCCTTTTCTTTCACTCTCTTCTCTCCTCCTGAGTCTTATACGTGAATGTACTTTTCAAAATTAGTTATAAAACAGTTGCTCCTGGCAACAGGGATAGGTAGTGTGTTTGCTTAACATAGTGTCAAACATGACAATTTATGAGACTAATATCATGTTTTGCTCCAAGATCACTATATATCATCAGTCGTGTTTGAAACAGTTAGCTTCTGTGGTTCCATGTTGCTTCTTATCACAGTGAGACAGAAAATATTATGTCAATTAGCGTTGCATTGCAATTGGGTGTTTATTGTCTTCCACGTTTCATCAGTCAAAGCATCTCTATCTGCATGTTATTCAGCTGTAGTGATATCTGATGCATTTGTCCATAAGGGATTTCCTGGGTCTCACTTGTGAAACAGACATTAAAGTACATGAGTGTTAGGGTTAGGGTTAACCCTGCTCCATAATGCTCACATAGTCTCAATTTGGGTAAAAATAAAAAATAATACTAAAGTACTTTGTAATGCAGTAACTTGAGTAGTTTTTCAGCAAACTACTTTTTTACTGTTCCTTGAGTCATATTATTTTTTCAGTACATTTACTTGTACTCAAGGAAATTATTCACTTTTACTTAAGTACAATTTCTTAGTACTCCTTCCACCACTGCTTTGGAGTGACATTGCATGATTATAATCAGTGTAAGCTGTAATTAGGTACTTTTTAAAGACGTGACTAGTCAAGATGTCTTACATAGGAAAAATGTGCAATTTCTGTTCAAATAGTTATCAAATAACTTCTGAGTGTTGTGTCCTCTGGCCAATCTGTTTGCTGGCCATCGCTCTGCTGATTACAGGATTGAAAATAACAGACTTCAAACTTATCAGTAAAACGTTCACACCAAGGTTGCTTAGTCAAATGTTTAAAGTGAATTTAAATCTATTCAAAAGTGTAAAATCTGTGTAGGACTGATCCTCTGGAAAAAAAAAAGTGCTCTAGGATGTCTGGTCAAACTTGCAGGCTAATTCTGTTCCAAATCAAAAGCAGGAAGCTTATTCTACTAAACCTCTTCCGTCTCCTTAAAAGGCTTGTTGAAATAATGCCAGAGTTCCTCAAGTCAGATACACAACAGATTTTGTAGCTGCAAGGCTGAAATACAAACACTGCCCGATAATCACGTGTAGGTAACTGCGAGTTTGAGGAATGAGCAAAGGCTCATTCACAATGCAAACAAATGCAAAGTGATGGTGATGGAGGCCAATGAGGCATAAGCGGCTCACTGTATCGAGGGAGATATGTGTGCATCTCATCTCGGGGAACTATTTACCACCGTGCTGAGCTTTCTGAC
Source organism: Sinocyclocheilus anshuiensis (assembly GCF_001515605.1). Taxonomy (NCBI): domain Eukaryota; kingdom Metazoa; phylum Chordata; class Actinopteri; order Cypriniformes; family Cyprinidae; genus Sinocyclocheilus; species Sinocyclocheilus anshuiensis. Next base: position 901,650 of record NW_015546034.1, on the reverse strand, counting down.
GTGTGATATTCATGTTCCATCACGTTTCCTAGCAACCATGAATTCCAGTCTCATGGGTAGCTGCTCTTTCCCTTTTCCAGTAGGCTCTGAAGGATCATCAGGAGTTGAGCAGTGCTCCCATGTACACGTCATGTAACTATGCGACTGACGATGGAGATGTGGCGCTCTGCAGAGGTAGAGTAAATAAAAGACAAGGCCAGACTTTGTATTTGGAAAGCCAGCCAGTGGTGACACACTAGAAGACTTTTATTAAATGGAGACCAGTAGAAGAAAGAATGATTTCTGCCTTCTTGTGTTTCTACCCTTCTGGTTTGTTTAAAGATTCTGTCTGTGTTATGGATTTAAAGGCACAGCAGAAAAAGTCCACAAGACAACCGAGTCATGGGACCTTGTGATATTACTGCAATCCAGGCTAACAATAGCTCTTCCCCTTTTTATTATGATACCAGGCCTCCAAAGACACTCCATCACTGCACTATAAAAGTTGTCTCGAAACCATATCAAGCCCTCACCAGATCTGATGGTGTTCATTTTAGTCATTTCTTCATTGTCATGGGAAAGAAGAACTGAAAATGATCTGAAAATGAAATATTAGTTTTGGGAAGTGACAAAGCAGGTTCAAATCTATTTTACAATCATGTTTTGTATGGAAGCTAATTATTGCCTCAGAGTAAAAAAAAAAAAAATTGGTAAAAGGTAATTGTGATTTTAAAACTTTTTATTGTTTATATTTCTTACATTGGCTTAGAGAAAAAAAAGAAAAGCTGAAAATTAAAAAAGTTGAAGAAAATGAATATTGCAATTTTATTTCTCATAATTACAAATGTATATTTCACAATTGGAACTTTATATCTCACAATTAAAAAAAAAAAAGTTGAAACAAACATAACTGTATCACGTATACCTTGCCTCAGAGAAAAAAAAAAGAAAAAGGTTGACATTTAAAAAAATAAAAACGGCAATTTATTTTAATTTACTTTGTTAAATTCATTTTAGTTCTCATAATCGTGATGTATTTTCGAGTTATATTTACACTTCATCTCACAATTACCTAAGGTGAAAACTGCCTTCCATAATTCTGAGATCATTAGCCGTTGGTAACATTTAACTTGGAAAATATCAAATCATCTCATTTACTAGCACTCTGGTATCAGGTCAATATATCCATCTCTGTCTCTTTGATTGTCTTGTTTTTGGAACGCAGCAGCTGAAAAGTTCTCTGCTCATCTGGCCCTTGTGTTGTTGCCATCCTTATGATTATTGCTATCACTCAGCAAGGACACAATGCCAGCCATTCTCAGAATGTGTCAGCCACCTCACGTACAGCCTTCCGTATCACATTGACACTTAATAAGATCATCTTTCTCCCCGGGTCCTGGCTGTCCACCCTCTCTGTGCGTGGTTTGGCAATCGCTGTGGCCATTATCACATGTTGCTGATGGATACGTGTGTGTGTGAGCGTGAGCACGCAGTTGCTCCTGCTGTTGTGCCATGATAAATGGGAAAGGGGTGTTTAATGGGCCCCTGTGCACTCTTGTGGTTATTTTTCAATCCTGGGTTCAGGGATGGCTCAGGGTGTCGCACCCCCTGGGCCCAGTTTGTACCAAAAAACAAGCCAAAAACAGAAATCACTGGAGGGCGGCAATGAGAACAAACAGTTATTTCATACAAACGCTGCAGTGTTGGTCAGTTCAAAAGCCTTTTCCTCAGAGACGAAATTACAGCTCTAATTTAAAGGAACAAGATAGGTCCAGTTGCCTAGAAGCCAGAGGTTTGATTAGCCTCCTTGTATGGCAGCCAAATCCAATTCAGATCTCAGCCAGGTTGGCAACTGCTCATAAAGAAGGAATTTTAATGGGGTCAGCGCTTGGCAGCCTCTTGGTCGCAACAGGTCTCCATAGTCAAGGTTTGGATGGGACGGTTTTTATGGCATGTGCCAAAATGAACACCTCCTCCTGAGTCTCTCTGCCCCTCTGAAGGGATTGAGTGACTCCTGCCTCGGGAGTCCGATGACATGCAATGTTGGTGTAACCGGATTACCAGGTTTGATTTAACCACACAAAAACACGAGTGCTCAATGTCCTCAACGTTGCTTAGCCGAATTCCAATGAATTAAAAAACACAGGCGATCTGTTTCAAACATTAAATAATCTTTTGGAAACCCACTAGATGAGATTGAGTCATAGGACGTCTGATGCGGACAAAACTGGGTCATAAAACTAATCTGTTTTCATTAATGGTGGCTCATTTTTCTGTCTAGAAAGGCACACTAGATACAAGCAACATGTGCTATTTCTGCCTACCTTCAAAGGCCAGGGAGGGGGTGGTGAGAGAGAGAGTGAGAGAGAGAGATCGGGGGTGGGAGGTGGAAGTTGCTGAAAATAGTGGAAAGCAATTAGAATATCACAAAGTTCAACCCCGGGGGGAAAAACTGGTGAGATTTTTGAAACAAAAGAGCTGTGTTCTCAGACGAGCAAGAAACTGAGGAGAGAAGCAAGAACGAGATAGGGAGTTAAATGGAGGAGGAGAAGCGTAATGTAACTCACAAGGATCTGACGCCGGGAGGAGTGGTTCATTTCTGGCACAATGCCACAAAGAACTCTTTTCAGGGAAAAAAAAAAGATGTCGGAGGCTGAGATTATGTCAAGAGCCACTCAAAATAATTCTAAAGGTGAGACCAAGCATGCTGGAAACAGAGTTTGGAGGTCATATAACTCAACCTGAAGAGGAAAAGGACAGTTTAAGTGCTAGCATGGGTTTTTGGGTTGCAGTTTGTCTTTGTAATCACTTTTTCCAAGGGCTAGGTGCGCGTTAAATATCGCATGCGATTTATCGTGCAGCCCTAAGAAGTACCACCCCAAAATGAAAATTCTGTCATTAAGTTTTCACCCTCATGTTGTTAAGGCCAGGAAGGTAATAAGGACATTGTTAAAATAGTCCATGTGACATCAGTGGTTCAACTGTAATTTTCCGAAGCTACGAGAAAACTTTTTGTGCGCAAAGAAAATGAATTTTTTTTCTCTTCTGTCAATGTAACATGAACTATTTTAACAATGTCCTTACTAGCTTTCTGGGCCTTGATTCAAGAAAAGATTTATTTCCACGTTTTAAATGCAGAGGTCTATTTACCTTAAAGGGATAGTTCACACAAAAATGAAAATTCTGTCATCATTTATTCACCCTCAAGTTATTCCAAACTTGCAAAACGTTCTCTCATTATTTACTTAATGCCATTGCACACCTTTGACGTTTGTTTTCTGCAAAACACAAAAAGAGCAAATTTATTGGAGCCCCGATAAGTCTTGAGTTTATTTATTTGTATCACGTCAACAGAAGTACTAGGGCTGCACGATAAATCGCATGCGATATTTAATAGGTAATAAGGACATTGTTAAAATAGTCCATGTGACATCAGTGGTTCAACTGTAATTTTCCGAAGCTACGAGAAAACTTTTTGTGCGCAAAGAAAATGAATTTTTTTTCTCTTCTGTCAATGTAACATGAACTATTTTAACAATGTCCTTACTAGCTTTCTGGGCCTTGAACATGTCGGTTGCGTTGCTGTCTATGCTCAGAAAGCTCTTAGATTTCATCAAAAATATCTTCATTTGTGTTCCGAAGATGACAAAGGTCTTATGGGTTTGGAACGACATGAGGGTGAGTAATTAATGACAGAATTTTCATTTTTGGGTGAACTTTCCCTTTAAGGGATGATTATTATGGTTAAAATAGTTTCAGAACTACTTCAGAATATAGTGCATGAGTCGTATGGACCTCTTCTGTTATTTGAAGCTTGCAATAGCGTCCTCAATGGTGTCCACAAAAGAAAAAAGGTCACAGATTTGGGACAAAATGAAGGTGAGTGCACAATGACAGAAATGTCTTGATTAATGTACATGGGTTATATGGCTTAGCAATGCCAAGGTTTTGAGTTCACGTCCAATCTGACAAATGCTGATATTCTAATCTGGGACCTTTGCAATTAGCACAAGGGTTATAAATGCAGATCCACTTACTCAGTAATTTAACATGATCGCAATTCTTAATATGATTGCAATTCAACAATTTCCATTGTGCACTTGAGCGATGCACTTATCGGCAGGTTGTTCCAGAGGGACAGTTCCTGTGGTTTGTGTAAAAAGGCTTCAGCTGAATGACAAGTTATCCTAATATCACCCTTGGAGTGTTTTCCATTATTACCAGAGCAGCAGCACACTGTATCAGACCATCCTTTCTGCTGATGAGAAAAAGTAGACCACTAAAGTATCTCTAAACAGCCCGTACATAATGGCAGACATAAATTTGGATCAAAGCAATATCACTTTTATTAGCAGCAATATATCCTTCAGCATTCCTAAATTCAAAACGAGAGCCACAAGAACAATTTGTGTTGTGCTTTACGACCTGTACTTATTTGTCATGTGCTTTTACCTCATCCCTAGATGCCAGTGCAAAGACTGACATTAAAACCATTCAGCTGTCTGACTCTGGCCCTTTGACCTTTTAGCACAGGTGAAATTCCAGCATCTGGAGGAAAAGTTATTTAGTCTACTTGCAGAGACATGGTGTAAGTGGTCAAACGGAGATATTTATGACCCAACTAAATGTAATCGGTATGAATATCTTTCATTATTGTACGACAATAGATGTTAGTGCTCTTTAGGCAATGATCTGAAAAGGTTTGAAATCGAGTTTGAACATTTCTTGCCAGAGCTGTGGTCAGTCTAATGTGATCATACACACAGTAATCCATTTAAGTCATTTTATGAATGCTCAGCAGGGAGACGGCTCAGTCTCCTGTCTCGGATGGCCTTTGATTTCTCTAATTGATCCGCAACAATCGATGAGCGAATCACGTCCGGAACATGGTATTGTACTCCTGCAATTATATTCAAATGTTAATCATGTAAAGATAATTCAGTTTGGTGTACAAACGCAATAATGGCAGAGTGAAATGAAGCGAATTCCCAATTGCTTGAGTTGGAAATCTTTTGTCTGCGATATCACAAAGCATAACCAAATAAAACAATGATAGACTGAGATATCACAATGTAACTTTTGGGCTATACACTACCATTCAAAAGTTTGTGTGATGTTTTAATGTTTTTGATTTTTTTTAAATGTAATGACTTGCCTCAAAATACAGGTGCATCTCAATAAATTAGAATGTCATGGAAAAGTTTGACCCAAACATTGACAGTAGTTTGAGTGCAGCCCGTTTGACATTGGGATATCTCTCAACCGGCACGATCTTCCAAAACTCCACGGTTCCTTCCCTCAGAACACTTTTAAGTCTGTCATCCTCAGAAAGTTCGATCATTTCAAGCTGAGATGCTGCTTCATCTTCCACTAAAGGGGCTTTTAAACAGTCTGATTCAGCAGTGAACGGGTTGATCAGAAATGTAATCTGTGGTCTTTTTTGCCGTAGGTTGGAGAATCTGTCCTCAAAACTTTGCTCAAGATTTTCAAGCAGTTACATACCGTGCAGTACTCCCTTTTACAACCTCTGCTGCTCGTCCACTTGCCTTCAACAAGGACGGAAAATGTGTGAAGTCTCTCTTTTGTAGATGTGTCTTGAACAGCTTGAGTTTGTTGATAAATGTGAAAACACTCTGCACCAGGTCAGGCAGCATCTTTAACTTCCCTTGCAGATCCACATTCAGTCCATTTAGATAATGCAGCATGTCGACTAAAAAAGCCAAATCTGAAATCCACTGGGGATCATGTAGCTCAGGATAGTCCCTATGTTTCTCTGCAAGGAACAGCTTCACTGGATTCAAAAGCTCAAAGAAACGAGAAACCACATTACCTCTTGAAAGCCATCTCACAGCGTAGTGAAGAAGCAGATCAGATGGAAGATCTTCATCAAGTTCATCAATGAGATTTTTGAACTGTCTGTGATTGAGAGCATGTGTGCGTATAAAATTGACAATTTCCAGCACAGGTTTCATGATGTGGTCTAAGTTCAGCTTTTTAGACACCAAGTGCTCTTGATGGATAATACAGTGAAATGTCCAAAATTCTGGAAAGCGATCATCAGCTTTACACAGCCCCATAAGACCTTTCTCAGATCCCAAAATGGCTGGAGCTCCGTCCGTGGCTATTGCTGTTAGTTTTGACAACTGCAGATTTGCTTTCTCAACAACAGCCATCAGTGTCTCTTTCAGATCGATGCCACGAGTTCTGTCTTTCAGCGGCACAATGTCAAGCAGCTCTTCCTTAATTGTGCAGTCTTCTGACACAAACCGTACAAATATTGCCAATTGTGGCTTGTCTTGAACATCGCAAGATTCATCCAACGCAATGCTGAAATACCGGCACTTCTGAAGATCTGATAATAAATGTGTTTCTACTGAATTGTCAATGTCCGATATTCTCTGTTCAACAGTGTGCCGTGACAGTTGAAGGTCCTTTACTGAACGTTTCAAATTTTCATTTTCGGGACAAAGAATAGCAACAGCATCACTGAGGCACTTTTTAACAAATTCCCCTTCAAGGTATGGCTTTTTTGCACGAGCAATGTTCCATGCTAGCTGATATGACGCTAATGTGACCTTCTCTGAATGCTTGGTAAATTTTCGGAAAAGCCGAGTTTGCTTTTCTGACTGACATTTCAGTGTCTTTACCTTGTGCTTGCGAAGTTCACTGACTTTGGGAAATTCCCGGGCTACGGTAAAATGGAGTGAGGTGAAACTTTTCCATGACATTCTAATTTATTGAGATGCACCTGTATTTATCAAACTAGCTGAAATCATTAAAATCATATAGATTTTAATGCTTAATTTTTCTACAGTCTTGCACACAAAACATATTTTAAAATAGGCAATTCCTTTTTTTGTGTTATATTAACTTGAAGATAAGTAATTATTATACTACCTAAGTATTGACAGAAATATATTAACAAAAATATATACACTACCATTAAAAAGTTTGGGGTTGTTTTTATTAAGATTTTATTAACGTTGTTGGAAGAGGTCTCTTATGCTCACCAAGGCTGCTTTTAATTTATCAGAAATATAGTAAAAATGTGCAGTATTATTATGAAATATTAAAACAATCTAAACATTTATTTAAAAATGTAAGTTATTAGTGTAAGAGTAAAGCTGTGTTTTCATCAGTTATTATTCTGGTCTTCAGTGTCACATGATCCAGAAATTTATCTTATATGCTGATTTAGTGCTGAAACATTTATGATCATAACCAAACTGGTTTTTCAGATACCCATGTTTTTCAGGATCCTTTGATAATAGAAAGTTCAAAAGAAGAGCAGTTATTTGAAATAGAAATGTTTTGTAACAATTTAAATGTATTTACTGTCACTTTCAATAAAAAAGTATTTATTTATATATATATATATATATATATGTATAAGAAATTAATATTTTTATTTAGCTAGGATAATTCTGTATAATTCTGTTTCAGGTAAGTAATATATATTATTAACCTGAAAGTTTAAAATGCAATTGTATATATTTAGAGACGGTAGGTGGACAATTTATTATCATTCATTTAAGCATGGCGGTTTACAGAATTATTTAACAATGTCAGATTTGTGGTTATGAAGACATGAAGTTCATTAGATAATAGCTTTTGCTCAAATATAATCCCTGCATGATCTCCGTTCGTGATCACACACAGGCCCCAGAGCAGGCAGCCATAACTCAGTGTAAATGATGATGTGAGGGATTTAGCTACTGTAACTCTTGAAAGAGAGTGTTGTTCTAAGTAATGGCTTTCTGTACTACCAGGTCATCCTTGGAAGGATCACTAATGACAAAATGAAAAAAGGAATCAGCAGTCTCCTCAGTGCCATTGTCCATGCACCATGATCCAGTGACCTTGCCATGAAGGGTGTCCAATCTCTAACATATGCTTCTTACTACGATTAAAACGCCCACACTTGATCTAAGATACAGAGACAGATGATATTCATCTGCATAGATGCATGCACTCGCATGCTAATGAAAACAAGATCCCTTGAAATCTCTGTGACCTCAGCTTAACCTGTCTGAACCTCTCTGAAGCTAAATTAATGATTTAGACAGAAGTGAGTAAAAATGGCACTCCTTTGAACATACTTTCCCACTGAAAGCAAATTTTGAGAAATTGTATATTCATTATAGCATATTTATTTCATTCTAATATATAATATTTTTTTCAAATAATAAATATTTTTATAATAATAATGGAAAAAAAACAATTAGAGTGATATGAACCTGCATAGATCTTACCAGAGCTATCAGAGAAGGTCACATTTGAATTATCTATGGCCTAGAAACCCACCTGTGCTTTTTTTCCAGTGACTCCCCAGATGAGATGACCCTGACAGGGTCTCACAGTAATGGAGTCGGACCCAGGTGCCCCAGTATCCATTTCCTCTACCAACACGGTCTCCCCTGGATGGGCTGCACTGCTCGATTGAATGACTCTTGAAACTTTGATGAGCTCGAATGGGCCAGTGCTCCACAGACAAAGAGGGAGTGCTGTTTGCCCAATAGCGCTACTAGGAAGATGCTGGGTCAGCCATGGGACATGAATAAAACCTGTTATTGAAGCCAATCCAGTGCTTATGCCTCCATGAAAACAGGTTAATGGGAAACTGTTGGTTTATGCCAAAATGCAAACAGATTGATTAGGCTTGTAAATAGAGCACGCCTCAAGTTCACCTGTGAGGAAGAGGATAATAGCATATTTCTGTTCTGCGGTATTTCATATTAACAGCTGAACTGTAAAATTATTTAAATAACAGAATAAAAAATAGAACCTTAGGTGATAAAACCAAAGCTGTTTATTATACAAAAAAGATTTATAAAAGGTAAAGGTATCTAACGACATCTAAGTCTCAGTAGTATGGAAATACTTTGAAATACTGAGCCCTTTATGGATGTTTATGAATCTGCATTAATATGAATATATGCATGGCAGGGCATAGTTACACAAGCCTGATCAAAACAATAGATAATCCATCGTCAACCCAGACAGAAATTCCTGGCAGAGGACCAATAACATCGTTATTGGGACCAATAACATTTCCTGAGAAACATCGCAGATACGCACAGCTTCAAAAACACATTTCCGTCACATGATATTTATAGAAATAACAATGCTGCATAGGAAATGTATTTGTAGTTTGTATAAGCTATTTGTAGTTAAGTTATAAGCCTCTCACAATAAAGCAGTGAAGCAACCCTTTGAAAAAAGCAGTTAGCTTCAAGCTACAAGCAATCTGGCGTAACAAACAAGCAGGATCAAGATCTCCACACTGAATTAATGCCATTTACAGTAATATGACAAATATATAAAAAATGCAGGGATATTTACATCCATTACCACACATTCTATATTTAAGTGCCAAGTTAAAACTCTGCTTGGTGACCGTAAACTGCCTGCAGTAAAGGGCATTTCCCACCAAGAACCAAAACTATTAAGATAACTATAATGATAACTATTAGCATCCACACCAACGGAAGATAACGTTTTGTTTTTTTATGAGTGTGTGCTGCAGTTATGTTGTCTACCACTTTAATTTCTTAGGCTTTTGAAGTTCTGATTGTCTGTCAGTGTTTTTATTGTCATCATTTGGAGAAAAAAATCCAGTGCTCGTTCCAATGCTATATGGTTTGTTTGTGTTGTTATAATTATAGTGTGGTGTGGACATCCCTATTCTCATAGAATTACAACATTACCGTTACAGTTAACCCTATAGTTATTGTCCTTGATGTGAACAGCCCTTAAAGGAGACATATTATGCCCCTTTTTACAATATGCAATATAAGTCTCTGGTGTCCCCAGAATGTGTCTGTAAAGTTTCAGCTCAAAATACCCCACAGATCACTTATTATATCATTTTGAAAATGCCTATTTTGAGTAGAAGCAGAAACACGCTGTTTTTATGCCGGTCTCTTTAAATGCAAATGAGCTGCTGCTCCCCGCCCCCTTTTCCAGAATAGAGCTGCGCCATTACAGCTCGTACCTGCTAAAAAACATCTGTTTTGGTTCTGATTATCATGTTTATCACGCTGAAATCATCCGTTTTAAACCATATGAGTTTAAACTTCTGATATACAGTTTTCTGACTGCACACATCCGAAGCACACGGACAGAAAGCGGCTGTCACAGCATGTGAGAACTAAACTAAGTTCTCATTCACATACAAGTTTACGTTAAAAACACATAAATTACAAAAAGAGTCGGTTATGTCTGTGAAGGTAAACAGCTGGGAAATAAATTGCATGTTTATATTAGATCTGTGTGGCAGCAGCGTAATATACAGTAAATAAATCAATAATTCCACTGCTCTGTTGTCTCCTCTGAGGCTGGGACTCTAAATAGTGTTCTGTGCTCATCAGTGCAGCCAAAGACAGAACAGTTAGCATGTGTTGCTCAAACTTTCGCCATGGCATTAGAGTTGGTACACTGTTGTCATTTGCGAAATCAAATGACGACGCCATGAGTGGAAATTTACAGATTAAAGGGGTCATATGATGCGATTTCAATTTTTCCTTTTTCTTTGGAGTGTTACAAGCTCTTGGTGCATAAAGAAGATCTGTAAAGGGTGGTTGCCCCAAACACGCCGGCCACTCCTTCGTCGAATCCGCCGGCCGCGCCATTCTCAAGTCCGCCGACCATTCCTCACTCAAGCCCGCAGTGTGTGACGCTGTGCTCTCTGTTTTTGAACCTTGAACTGCATAAACACATTGCATTACACCAAATACACAACATAATGTTATTTTTAGCAACGTCATATGACCCCTTTAAGGGGCGGTAATATTATAATGAGATCCATTTGCAACGTCACTAGGGGAGCAAAATCAGACGCGCTCATTTTTTCAGACGCTTGCAAAAAAAGGCTTACTAAAACAAAGTTACTGGGTTAATCTTTTTCACGTTTCCTTGGTTGGTAGATGCACCGGGGACCTGATTATAGCACTTAAAACCTGGAAAAGTCCGATTTTCATGATATGTCACCTTTAAATGTGCAGTCACACTTTAACAAAATTTTGGCGGGCAAATTTAGAGGGCAAAAAGGGTTCATTTTCAATTGCGTAGCTATTGACAGAAGTCATTTTCAAACCAAAAACATATATATAGCTTGGCAAAAGAAAAATATATATAAACATATTGTAGTTTTCTCAAAGCAATTAGCCATTTGAGGCCGTGATGTTACTACAGTTAAGGGGCTTTTAGGTAATATGCTTCACATTGCGCTAAATGTCAAGTAATCAAGTAATGCATGGCATTAAGTTGCTTACTGATTTACGTTTATCATTCTGTCATGATACACTGCTATTTAATTCCTTGCAATTGAATAAGCTAGTATTTTCAAAACAGCTGCACTACTGAAAGTTTGCCACTGAAAGCTACTCATCAACACTGATGAATACTGTGAATAGATGTATGAGCATAAAGGAGATGTGAAGGTGAGAAAGTCTTCTCTTTACATATCATCACTTTTTCATCTCTCTCCTAAAGCTGATGGTCTAGAATAATGGTTAATCATAGCCACTGCACATCCATAACTAAGATATACAACTCATCCCCATTGTGAACAGAAAGGAAGGTGGGCTGATTATAAAGAAGGAGAAGAGAGAAAAGAGGCAAGAATGGGGGAGGGGAGGATGCTGGAGTGAAAGTCTAACATGATTTCCCTTTTCACAAACCCATGCGTTAAAAGAACCTCCCACACTTGAGGGCAAGGAGAACTGGAGACTTTACATCGCAAGTGATGATAGATTTCAGATATTCCCACCAAAAGGGAACATGATCACATCCCCCACATAAGCAATCTTCTCCTGGGGATCTTAAGGGTTCTGCTGGAATCTACGGTGTGGGATACAAGAGAATAGGTAGGATAAGTGGATTAGACATCGACACCTGCCTCTGGGAGTCCTCACCTTACATAGCCTGTGTGAGAGAGAGTTTTTAACCGGTGCACAACGCTGCCTCTTTCATGCAAGCAGGCCTCTCTGATAGAGCATATTTATCCTGTCAGGCTGCAGCCAAGGATTCAATAATGCCATTGCGTAATTGACAGGAATGCCACCCCACCAATGGAATTTAATTACAACCCCTGGAGAGTCTCTTGACAGGTAATTGAAAAAATGCAGGGGACAGAAAGCCATGCCCAGGAACGATAGGATGCCTGGAAACTGTTGTGCAATAAGGAAATCCTAAAACACAGAGGACAAATCAAATTACTACTAGGCCAGAATCAGAGAGAAGAAATTGACTGTATCATTCCATGCCTTAGACTGTGTAAGGAATTTAGAGAGATACATACTCTGATCATAACAGATGGAGGATGAATGTCTGCTGGCCATGCATGAAGCACAATTCATATAGTTGCTTCTCTTCATAAGTTACTGTCTGATTAGTAGAGGAGAAAAGTGAACAAAGGGGAAAATCAAGTAAATAACACTAGGTATACTAGCCTTGTATGATTCAAGTGTCAGGCCCACACACAACTTTAATGTAAACTGCATGCTCAAAAATATTGAAACATATTTGAGCTATAGCTATGTGAAAGGTAGCACATTCATTCTTAAAATCAGAAACAGTCACATTGTAAGATATAAAATCAGTATTTACCCTTATATAAAGTCAAATTGTGATAAATAGTCACATGAGAAATAAAGTCATAAATGAGAGAAATAAAGGTGCAATGACAAAATATGAAGTTGTATTTGCGAGATATAAACACAAATACAGGAAATAAATTTGAAATAGTGAGATATAAAGATCATGATGAAAAACAAAGTAACAATTATTAGAAAAAAGTTCAAAGTCATAGTAAATAGTCATAATTATAATAAATAAATGTAAAAAATGTTTGTCGGGGACACAAAGGTTTTGCGAGTGAACACAAAAGTATTTACATATATGGGCCATTCTACAGAATTGGTCCGAAGTCAGAGTTGGAAACGTCTTGAAAAAATGTGTATTTTCCCCCCAAAATTGTATGTATGCAAATTGTATAATATCCAAGGTACACATTTCTAGTAATTGTGCAGTTAACTCTCATATTGTATTTTCATAAAGATTTGGAATATTTGTCCTCTAACCAAATGTGTCACTACAGAAACACAGTAATAATAATTTAATTAGAAGGGTTATATTGACCTATTAAGATTTTGCTTACATCTAGTTTGTAAATATATATTTTTTGCTATTTTATTAAAAAGATTTCAGAGGTAAATTCAAGCTTAATTTATGAGATTTGTTGTATTTTGAATCCAGTTTTTCTTTGTAAAAGGCTAAAAGTTGATCATACTGATTTCAAAGTTAAGGATTCATTAATCTGAATATACATTGAACCAAAAACTATCATAACATCTTAGTTGATAATTCAGTATACTTTATTTTTGACAAAACACACATATTTTTCAGACTTTTGAAAACATTTACCTCAAAATGATGAGACCTATCTACTCACACCTTGTACTTGTAGCTATGAGAGAGGGGGGCACAGGAATATTTCCTGATCATAAATTTATGGGTTTAGTTAAAATTAGTATCGGCCAATAGACTAAAACATACACATTCATGTTTCAGTAGTGACATGAAAAATGACAATTTTTTTTTTACAAGTTTCATAATTTACAAAGAAAATATAAAATAAATTTATTTTTTTAACTTCACTTTTTAAAAGAATCAAAAAGATACTTTTAAAAACAAAAATGGAAAAAATAAAAAAATTATTTCAATATCATTTTCATAAATTGAAATTTAGGGATTAGGGTTCGGGACAGTCACCTCCCTATTTAAAGTACCCAATAAATGATGATTTTATATATATTAAGCTTACTAATATTTTAAATATTATTGTGTGTTTCAATAGATAATAGAAGGATCTTAATAAACATCTAAGATTTGAATACTTAAATGCTTTTGAATGTTTTTTGGTTGTGGGACAGCAGTTTGCACCAATTCTGTACACTCTTAAAAATAAAGGTGCTTCAAAAGGTTCTTCAAGCGATGCCATAGAAGAACCATTTTTGGTTCCACAAAGAACCATTCAGTCAAAGGTTCTTTAAAGAACCATCTCTTTCTTACCTTTTTGTAATCTGAAGAACCTTCTTTCACCACAAAGAACCTTTTGTGAGACAGAAAGGTTCTTTAGGTGTTAAAGGTTATTTATGGAACCATTTAGACAAAAAGGTTCTTCTATGGCATCGTGAAGCACCTTTATTTTTAAGAGTGTAGAATGGCCTATACATGTATGTGTGTGTGTGTGTGTGCGTATGTATATGTATGTATATATATATATAGAGAGAGAGAGAGAGAGA
>NW_015546034.1:875474-887229 GCF_001515605.1 Sinocyclocheilus anshuiensis | reverse complement strand
GGAATGCCACCCCACCAATGGAATTTAATTACAACCCCTGGAGAGTCTCTTGACAGGTAATTGAAAAAATGCAGGGGACAGAAAGCCATGCCCAGGAACGATAGGATGCCTGGAAACTGTTGTGCAATAAGGAAATCCTAAAACACAGAGGACAAATCAAATTACTACTAGGCCAGAATCAGAGAGAAGAAATTGACTGTATCATTCCATGCCTTAGACTGTGTAAGGAATTTAGAGAGATACATACTCTGATCATAACAGATGGAGGATGAATGTCTGCTGGCCATGCATGAAGCACAATTCATATAGTTGCTTCTTTACTGTCTGTACTGTCTGATTAGTAGAGGAGAAAAGTGAACAAAGGGGAAAATCAAGTAAATAACACTAGCCTTGTATGCCTTGTATGATTCAAGTGTCAGGCCCACACACAACTTTAATGTAAACTGCATGCTCAAAAATATTGAAACATATTTGAGCTATAGCTATGTGAAAGGTAGCACATTCATTCTTAAAATCAGAAACAGTCACATTGTAAGATATAAAATCAGTATTTACCCTTATATAAAGTCAAATTGTGATAAATAGTCACATGAGAAATAAAGTCATAAATGAGAGAAATAAAGGTGCAATGACAAAATATGAAGTTGTATTTGCGAGATATAAACACAAATACAGGAAATAAATTTGAAATAGTGAGATATAAAGATCATGATGAAAAACAAAGTAACAATTATTAGAAAAAAGTTCAAAGTCATAGTAAATAGTCATAATTATAATAAATAAATGTAAAAAATGTTTGTCGGGGACACAAAGGTTTTGCGAGTGAACACAAAAGTATTTACATATATGGGCCATTCTACAGAATTGGTCCGAAGTCAGAGTTGGAAACGTCTTGAAAAAATGTGTATTTTCCCCCCAAAATTGTATGTATGCAAATTGTATAATATCCAAGGTACACATTTCTAGTAATTGTGCAGTTAACTCTCATATTGTATTTTCATAAAGATTTGGAATATTTGTCCTCTAACCAAATGTGTCACTACAGAAACACAGTAATAATAATTTAATTAGAAGGGTTATATTGACCTATTAAGATTTTGCTTACATCTAGTTTGTAAATATATATTTTTTGCTATTTTATTAAAAAGATTTCAGAGGTAAATTCAAGCTTAATTTATGAGATTTGTTGTATTTTGAATCCAGTTTTTCTTTGTAAAAGGCTAAAAGTTGATCATACTGATTTCAAAGTTAAGGATTCATTAATCTGAATATACATTGAACCAAAAACTATCATAACATCTTAGTTGATAATTCAGTATACTTTATTTTTGACAAAACACACATATTTTTCAGACTTTTGAAAACATTTACCTCAAAATGATGAGACCTATCTACTCACACCTTGTACTTGTAGCTATGAGAGAGGGGGGCACAGGAATATTTCCTGATCATAAATTTATGGGTTTAGTTAAAATTAGTATCGGCCAATAGACTAAAACATACACATTCATGTTTCAGTAGTGACATGAAAAATGACAATTTTTTTTTTACAAGTTTCATAATTTACAAAGAAAATATAAAATAAATTTATTTTTTTAACTTCACTTTTTAAAAGAATCAAAAAGATACTTTTAAAAACAAAAATGGAAAAAATAAAAAAATTATTTCAATATCATTTTCATAAATTGAAATTTAGGGATTAGGGTTCGGGACAGTCACCTCCCTATTTAAAGTACCCAATAAATGATGATTTTATATATATTAAGCTTACTAATATTTTAAATATTATTGTGTGGTTCAATAGATAATAGAAGGATCTTAATAAACATCTAAGATTTGAATACTTAAATGCTTTTGAATGTTTTTTGGTTGTGGGACAGCAGTTTGCACCAATTCTGTACACTCTTAAAAATAAAGGTGCTTCAAAAGGTTCTTCAAGCGATGCCATAGAAGAACCATTTTTGGTTCCACAAAGAACCATTCAGTCAAAGGTTCTTTAAAGAACCATCTCTTTCTTACCTTTTTGTAATCTGAAGAACCTTCTTTCACCACAAAGAACCTTGTGTGAGACAGAAAGGTTCTTTAGGTGTTAAAGGTTATTTATGGAACCATTTAGACAAAAAGGTTCTTCTATGGCATCGTGAAGCACCTTTATTTTTAAGAGTGTAGAATGGCCTATACATGTATGTGTGTGTGTGTGTGTGCGTATGTATATGTATGTATATATATATATAGAGAGAGAGAGAGAGAGAGAGAAAGAGAGAGACGCGTGTGCGTGTGTGTAACACACAAATGGGCTTTGGATTTGAGACTGAAAAATGCCTAAGCACTTCATCCCCATCTATCAAAAAGTTTAGTGACGTAGTGATATACAGTTAACATCTATTAACAGCAACAGACATGTTGATGTGACCATTTCAGCATGTGCTATAATGGACAGCACAGTCATCACGTTGACGACCCCAATTATACAAATCCAAAAACGTACCAGACAACTGCATCAGTTACTGTCACTTACACAATGTGATTCCTCTTCCTTTCCATCTAATTAAAATATTACGCTTTATCAAATGTCTGACATGTGCTTGAAAATCATCGCGTCTATTTTTAAACCAAGGTGGCTACATAAATCTTCACACAAAGAAGGAGATCTGAATGCCGATCTTTTCTGACTGACTCTCACCTCCCTTCTCACCCCAGTCCATCTTTCTCCGTCCTTTTCCGGATCTCTTCTCTTTCTTTATGTGCATTCTCAGTGAGACAGTTATTCCAATGGAATAAATATTCAATTATTCACACTGCGATTGTGTAGCTATGCCCTCAGGTCTGCATCACACTAATGGAGATGGCAGGCTGCTTTTACTATAGTAGTAGAAACAGATGACCAACACCCCCTCTGTCTCAAATCCATCCTGGCCTTCGACGCAATCACCAGAGATCCTCATTAAAACGCTGTGTATTGATCCAAGTGTTCTGCCTTCTCCAGTTTAGTGACTGACTTGTGTCTGTTAATGACTCGGAGCAGAGACAGCACAAAAAAAGGCCCAGCAGACACCCTTGAATTATAGAAACTCAAATTTACTCAGCTTCAGCAGACTGCTGTGCCTCCTGCCTTTGCAAAGCTGTAAACTTTTAGGTCAACCTGGTCTTCTAAAGTACACAGGAAGGTCATTATATAGTCCACAGCAGGTGAAAGATGTTAAAATACTGTTCCAACCGCATTGACTTTCTTTCTTTGATGAAACACAGAAGGAGTTTTTAAATTGTACCGTTTGCTCTTTTTCATGTAATTGCGATGAATGGGACACTTAAGCACCATTAAAGAATCATAAAAGTGGTCCATATGACTCATGTGCTATTTCATTTTCTGTACAGAAAAAAAAAAAAACAGAAAAAAGTAGACAAAATCTTTTCAAAAACCTTGACGTATGATCTAGTCCTTATTACATTCATGAGAGAAGTAATGACCAATTTGTGAACAAATTGTTCTTTTGAATCGGGTCTTTTCAATGAATCAGTTTAATAAAACCTGTCTGAATGACTCCAATCCTCAGAATTCTCATTTTATGTTCTTTGAAGGAAATTCCAAAAAAAGGTGAATATTTCATTTAAAAACACAAGACACATATTTTACATAATTCTAAACAGAGCATACTATAATGTACAAACTATGTAAACACACACATA
Source organism: Sinocyclocheilus anshuiensis (assembly GCF_001515605.1). Taxonomy (NCBI): domain Eukaryota; kingdom Metazoa; phylum Chordata; class Actinopteri; order Cypriniformes; family Cyprinidae; genus Sinocyclocheilus; species Sinocyclocheilus anshuiensis. The sequence continues at coordinate 883,542 of NW_015546034.1, read as the reverse complement.
CAAACCTCCACAGTACTGAGAACAACAATGTCCCATAGCAGCCGTGTGTTTTGAGGATCATGATAAAGGGGATCTGTACGGCACACAGAAGCATTCTGCTCAATGCCTTTCATACTTTTTGTTGTCATGTATTGATTTACTTCATTAATTTTTCATTATTACAAATTTCAGAAAATTAAAATGTGTCCAAATGCTAACAAGACCAGATTTACATTAGATTTGTATGTATTTGGTAGCCACAGCTGACATTGCATTATTAAGGCAAAATTAATCAATTAAATACAAGCAAAAACAAACATACGTCATTATTGGACTTTGAGAAATGCAACCTTGAATAAGTAAAGCCTGTTTAAGTGGTCCCAGAAAATAGTAGGTATGTGAACAATAACTGCTGTCCTTCTCCATTCTCTCTGTCTCATACACACACACACACACGCATACGAAAGTGTCTGGGTGATGCAACCCACTGAAATAATGAGAACAACATTAGATTTTTCTTGCTACATTTGAGCTACGAAGTAACAGCCATTTTGAGATGTACGTGCGTCTTTTGCTTGATAGTTATGTATTATTCTATTCATCATTTTACTCTGTGCATGCAAAATGTATCTTTGCAAATAATATCTGTAACTGCAGCCAGTCAATCAATTACCAATGAGTCTCTTTCATTAGATCTGTTCCATTGCAGTGCCTACCCCGTCTGACCTTAAAATGAACTCAAACGGTATCAGACATTAAACTTAGGTTTCGTCTGTGCGAGGAGAAAGTGATGGCACCCGTATGTGTGCAAGAATAAAAGCAGGTCAGACGTGCTTTGACCTCATCTACACCTACACCCATCTGTCCCTGATCTCATCACACTGCAGCGCTGACTTCATTGGACAAGAGATGACACTCACACTAACCAAAACCCTGGGGGTCACAACCTCATCACGGAGAGGGAGGCGGCGCTAAAGAGACAGCGATTGCAAACTGTTTACTACATCTAGAGTTACATTGCAAACTATGGGGGGAATTTAAGGATCGGACTGGTAAAACTGGTTAACACTAATGGGATTATCCCTGTATTTGCATGGATTTGAAATAGAAATCTTTTGTAACATTAACTGCCTATCAAAATTTTGATCGTTTACATCATGTTGACAATCAAAATCAAGCAACATGTACTATGGAATCTATGGCGTTATGGACGAAAAGCTGTCACTGGGGCAGTACCTTTTTAAAATGGTACAAATATGCACATTTTAGGAGCAAATAAGGTACTAATGTGTAACTTTTGAAAGGGTACAACACCAGTGACAGTTTCTGAGAGTGTACTTTAGTGTAAAAATAACTTCCTGACAAACATATCATAGGTAAATAAAGAGGAGTGTGCATCGGTGTTAAGGTCCATTCACACCAAGAATATAATAATAAAGATAACTGTAAGACAACTATAACGATAACTATATTAGCGTCTACATCAATGAAAAATAACATGCTTGAGCTCTTTAAAACAGGATAGATTTTGATTGACAGTCAATGTTTTTATCATTCATTAGCTGGATAAAATTGTTCTGAAAGTGAGTCTAATGATATTGTGCTGTTATCGTTACAATTGTGATGTGGACTTTCCCATTCTCATAGATTTAAAACGATTATTAAAACTCAATAGTTATCGTTATAGTTATTGTCCTTGGTGTGAATGGACCTTTATAATTATTTCTATACTATTTTATTTTTTATTTATATTTTAAGTTCTAGAGTTGAGAATATTAATGAAATTTTTTGGCCATTTGTTTAAAGGTTTAATTGATTTTTCTTTGTTTAGTTTAGTTTTAGCATTTATTAATTTCCAGTAAGTCATTTTAGTTCTTCTCCTTAAACTTTAGTTAGTTGCCAAGGATTCGTGTAATATAACTACAGCTTTCTGTCAATGAACAAAAACATTTGAAATAGTTTTAGTTGCTCTAATTGGTGCAGAGACCACATGGGCGTTTCTTTGGGCGTTTCTTTGGGTGCTTCTAATACCCGTCAGTCTCCAGGAAGTCACTGGGCGTTTGGTTGGATCAACAAATGCAGTGTTAAAATCCCTTGGCAGCATGAAAAGGGCACCGCGAGCTCTCTTTGCCAAAATTTGTCTCATCGAACAATTTGGGTCAGCAGGGCTCGGCATGTTTACACATCTTCCCTGTGAAGCATTGACTCAGTCTGAGACATTCTCACTATGCACAGCGATACATGTCCTGCCCATTATTTCACCCATTACAAATATTCTTATTTTATGAATAATCTACCTTCTCTCTCTCATTATCTCTTACTCTCCCTTTCTCTCACTGGAATTAATTAGATAGGTTGTTAGAGGAAACCTTAAGGCCCATGGCACAGGTTCTGGTTATTTATAAAAGTATCCTCACACCATCTAATCAGGTACCCAAAAAAACACACACACACACAAGAGGAAAGAGAAGAACACATATGAAAAACGCAATATTCATGATTTATGGGACTATTAGAAAGAGAGCTTGCACCTCGCTGTCTGTTGTGTCTTCAACAAAACCAACAAATAAAAAACAACAACAACAACCTTAATATCAAAACGAGTGTTATGCTGCACACTCTTCTAAGGACCACTTCAGACTAAAACATTCAGGGAATTATGGATCTCCAGAGAATCCTCATCTTACCTGTTACTATCTCTTCCCCTGGATGGAAATAAGTGTGTTGGGAGATGATGTGTTGGATGAAATGTGCTGAAGTACACTGTAAAAAACATAACGTAAAATATACGGTAAAAAAACGGCAGCTGTGTTTGCCGAAATTTTACCGTAAAAAATATGGTAGCAACATTTTAGGTTTTACGGTTTTAACTTAAATTTACAGTTAAATACCATAATTTCATTAACTGATATAATGTTAATATACCAACCTATTGAAGTACTGAAATCTGTTTTGTACCTTTGTAATACACTGATAACCACCAAATGCAGGTGGTGATGAGAAAGTCACATGATGAACCGAAGCCCATCACAAGCAGCTTTTAAATAATAATATATATAGAAGGTGCACAGTGTCATTCACACAAACACCAAACACCATCATGGTAACACACATGAAACTGAAATAATGCAATAAACATTCATTTAACAACATTAGGTGTAACACACAACCCTAATATACAAAACTGATAAGAAAAAACGAAGAAGAAACATAGTTAGTTCAACAACAAAAAACATCAAATTTGAAATGTAACGCAGGGAATTCTGGGAACGTCGATTTACGGTTATTCACTGTAAATTATGCAGTCTTTTTCACTTCCAAAAAACGGTATACTACCGTAAAATTAATGTCCAATACATGTAATGTCCAATACTGTTTTTCACCGTATATAGTAGGAGAATTTACTGTTAACCATCTAACAGGTTTTTACGGTAGCATTTTTACAGTCTTTTACCGTTAAATTCACGGTCATTTTTTACAGTGTACTCTGATGGAAGAGAAAGAGACAGAATGTGGATTAGCGAGATTCACAGCAGATTGCTCATTGTAACAGACCTTAATGTGCTCTCATATTTTTGGTATTCTTTAACAGAGAAGAACAGATAAAATACTGCTATTAGTGGTGCTAGCTAAGGCAGTCTTTCACTGCTTTAATGGTTAGGGATTTCAAAAAACTCTTAACCTAAGTATTAAAATTCAGCACACATCTTATCCTGCACTATTTGTACTAAGAACACACTTCAAACCCAGTCATTTCAAAAGACACCTGTGTGTTCAGAAGTTTCGCATAAAGCTGAACAATAGCCCTACGCAGATTCCACTCATGCTCAAGTTGGTGGCATGAATTCTTGATTAGACAATGGACCTTTTCTGTCTGTAAAATCTCATAAAATATCGCTAATGTGACTGCAACTTAATGAGTTATTTAAAAAAAAGTAGGGCGGGGACTATTTGAAGGTTGTTGATTGGATTTTGAGATGTAGGCGTTGCACTAAAAAATAGAGGCAGAAAAATGCAAGCTTGCAGGGGCGGGGCTTAAAAGGACAGTATGATTAGAGAACCAATCACTGAGTCATCTTAAGCCCTCCCCTGTAAACCTGAATACGTCACCAAAAAGAAAACGGTTCTTTTCTTTGGAAGGTCCAGTTATAATAGTTTGATTAAACATTACAAGGGCAAATAAAACAAATAATAATAATAAAATAAAAAATCATTTAGAAAATAGATCAACCTGATCTCACAGGAAAATGTAACTGTTTTACGAGGAGGCGATGCCGTATGAATTTGTACATTTTAAATTGTACGAAAACATATGTTTTTAGAAAACAAGTCAGCATGGAGGTCCACCGCTAACCATAACCATCACAGAGGCGTAAGCAGATTGTACAAAAATGTATGAATGAGATTCATACAAATTCGCCAAAACGTAAAATAGTTACGAACTGCCATGAGATTGTGTTGAATACATATGGTGAATTTTCATTTCATGCCAACTTTTGCACTTCATCCACACATCATGACATAGATCCACTTCAGCTTTCCGGGGAAAGAGCATGGCAAAATAGAGTGATGTGTATCTGAGGTGGACGGGTAATGGGAGGAAGCAGTGATCGATGCTCTAGTGCATTACTGATGATTTGCACTCAGCCAGTTAGTGGTTTTTGGACACACAGCCATTAATGAGCCATGTCTGTCCTCACCTCAACCACATACAAATACAGTGAGAGTGGACATGGCTCTTAGCTCGACAATGCACACACCCACAGACACACATTACATGCACAAATATACTTACTGCACAAGCTCCTAAAAGTGGTCGCCAAAAGCATCTCCAGAGCGGTTTAGATGCAGGGAGAAGTGGGATAACTTCATTTGGTGTGACTCCACCAGAAGAATTACAGAGATGAGCTGGGCAGAATGAATTGTGTATAAGTATTACTCGAAACACCCCAGCCCCCACCAGCAGGCAGAGCCATGAGCCACTCTTTCCCCTCACTCTCATTTCACTCAGCCCAGCTATGAGCTCCAGCACTTGGCTCTCAGCTGCTCGACCCAACAGACACATGGATCCACAAATACCAGCAGGCGCTTGTTTACCAAAAGAAAGTGAGTGCCTCATGCAAATCAGCTGGGCTCATTTTAACACACCTTTCAGGATGTCTACTATGTCTCATTTCTCATGTTGGGCAGGATGCAAATCCTCCATTTGGATTTACAATATGGAAATCACCTAAGCCTGTGTTTAGTTGGATTGATTCTGTCCAGATTTGAGCACAGCTTGTGTATCGGCCTGGATTTCTGCATTGGGAGAGTGAATCACCACCCACTAGTAATCACCTCTGAATTCACTTACAGTCACAGTGTCCTTCCCGTGTTCTACGCCCACACCCAGCCTACAGCTGACCATCTCCTTATGGAGCTCACAGACACAGACCCACACACACACACACACACACACACACACACACACACACACACGCTTCCTCCAATAAGGTTTGCAAACACAAACTTTGCTTGATCTCCAGTAAACTGAAAACAAACAGCAAAGGAAGCCCAGTGTTCACAATAACAAACAGGTGATCAGGTAAAACTCAACCAACTTTGTGATTAGCATGTTAAATATTATTATTAGTAGTAGTAGTTTTATTATTTTTAACTAACACCAGGACCAACTTTACAGACCTGCCTTACAGGCTTAAACAACAACAATAATAATAATAATAATAATACATTATTACTATCAAATTATTATTATTATTTAGCCTTCAAATCATTATATATAAGGGTAAAGACTACTTTCAAATACATAATAATAAAAATTATATTTATAAGTATTATTATACACTATGACTACACATCTAACACCAATCAAGACCTGTTTTACCGGCCTAATAAATAAATGTTTTAATACTGTATGGAAGGAAATTGGAAGAAAATATTTATATATATGGTACAGCCATATCCATTAATTTATCCATCCATCCATTTATTTATTGATTGATTGATTGATTTACTTATTTATTATTTACTTTTTTATTCATTCTTGTTTTAAATAAAAAATAAATTAATACATTTTAATAATACTATAGGGGCTAAATACTACTACTAATAAAAACAATAATAGGTTAATACTACAAACATATAAATAATAATAATAATATTTGTGTTATTATAGAATATGGCTACATATCGAATACCAATCAGGAACCTTTTCAAAGGATTAAATAAATGTTTTGAGGGCTAAATAATAATAATATGATAGTAATATTAATTTATTATTATTATTACTATTATTATTATTGAATACGCCTATATCTCTAACACCAAACAAGACCTGTTTTACAAGTGTAAATAAATAAATGACAAAATACTTAATAGTAGCTAAAATTTGTAATACAAATAAACAGACACACACACGCATATATATATATATATATATATCATGTAGTTTTCACTTAAATCTGCAAAGCAGGTCTTGAGTGGTGTCAGACAAATACAACCATTCGCTAAAGCACAAAAGTATGCAGTGATCCTGTAAAAGACTTTTGTCATTATGAATCAAAACAGCACTATTTACATAAGATGAGAGCTGATTAAGGAATGGCTTCGAGTCTCTGGAGAGCAGTATGCTCTCTCTGGTTTATACCCACAGAAAACAGGGCCTTGATGTGCTACTTGAACTCTCGGCTGACTCATCAGCTTCATTCCAACTGAAGCACAAACAAGTGTGAATATGACTGTCTGCTTGTAGATCTGACAGTCAAACATTTATCAAAGACCAACATCATGCAGTAAGATCTCTGGCATAGCGAAACACCACACACAGTTCTTCTCTGCTACAGCCTGCATGAGTTGGAAAGAGGGCCGGGTGTAACCCTTAGACCACATTTGAATCCATCTGTATTATCCCTCTCCTTCCTCGCTTCAGTGCTGCAGACTTCCTCACCTGACCTCTCTCTGCCTGTTGTGTGCATGACCTCACTGCCTACATAGTTCATTGTATGGCAGCTGCCTATTTTTTATTGTTACTATTCAATATTCAACTATTCAATATTGAATAATATGTTTATTTATAATAAACACTCTCTCACCTCACCTGTCATCTTGGATTTATTTGTTTCCCACGAAGCTTGGTGCAGTGCATTCTCAGAATTCAGCAAAGCTGCTACAGAACTTGGCCAAAATAAAACATCTTAGGAGGCAGCAAAATTAAGTTTTGGAACAGAGCAAGAGTGTGTGTCCATGAGTCGTCAGAAGAATCAAACACCCACCAGCACTTTCCACACTCCATAGGCCCTCTCTGCTCCAGCTTGCTTTCTGTAATAATATAAGACAGAAATGAGAAAGAGGAGTTATATACCATCAGCCAGGAATGGGCAAATGCCTTATAGTGAAATAAACTCATGGTACCATAACTGAAGGGAGGAAAGAAAGAAAAAACTCAACAATAATAATAATAACAATAACAACAACAATAATAAGGTGCACAATGTTTTAGGTGAAGACGCCATCATTATTATTATCATTATTATTATTACGAATATTATGTATCATAATCACTGAATATGGCCATATATCACTATGCTTTACAGGCTTAAATAATAATATAATGTAATGTAATGTAAGTAATATAATAAATGCATACATTCAAATTATTATTATTATTACTACGTATCATTATTATTGAATACAGCCATATATCTCTATGCTTTACAGGCTTATATAATGTAATGTAATATAATATAATATAATATAATATAATATAATAAATGCATACAATACAATTATTATTATTATTTAATGCTTTAGGGGATTAAATTAACGTACAAATAACATACATATATATATATATACACTTTTTAATACATGTTTAAAAGAAAAACAAAACTATAAAATAAATGTAAGGGCTACAACCCAGAGGTATAGAGAGTAAGCTGTTATGCTGTTTATATGTAATGCTGTAAACAGAATATAAATAAGTAAAATAAGCACTTTGACAGACTTTATAGTGTTCAGGTAAACTGAAGCAGCATCTATTACTGGTATACTGGTGATGGTTTCAAGTAATGTTGTCACGGTACCAAAATTT
>NW_015546034.1:871510-875464 GCF_001515605.1 Sinocyclocheilus anshuiensis | reverse complement strand
AAATGAACAAAATTCATTCTAATGCTCATTATATTAGCGTTAGCCGCGCTTATGCTAATGATTAACTACGTATACACTAACGGCGATGTTTATTTCAATCCGAAATTCAAATTAAAATATTGAATAATATTCGTAACAGAAGCTCTAAATATTAAAAATGTAATTGAAACTTACCTGCTTGAACTTGATCGGGGTGTTTTGTTCGTTTGATGCGTTTCCTCCTCTTGAGGTCGCCACTGCTTTTATGAAGAGGTTGCAGGGTTTCACAACAAAACCCGCCCAATCGCGTTTCTTTTAGTACCGACTTGGTACCGAAATACCGGGTCTTTTGACAACATTAGTTTCAAGGAGCAATCAAACCACTCCCATGGATGAGAGGAGAACAGCAGCTGGTCTTCTCCGCTCGACTGTATTGACCTCACCTGCCCCAGTAACCAGGAATAGTCCAGTGTGACCAGCACATGGGTGGGCATTTCCTCCCCTCATATCTACATCACCATGAAGCATTTATAAATACACAATCTGCACTAACAGATAGTTCAAACTAATTTCTGTAACTCAGTAAGTCATGAGGAGTGTGTCTGGTATCAACCACATGTGCACGAGTTGCTATTCTTTCCCATGCTTTCACATTGCTCAACAGTTATCATGAGAAGACCAGATGATGTATCTCAGTCATCACTGCCATAACAAAAGGTCTTGGCAGCTTCTGTATTGTCATTAGACTTTTTCAAATACAGAATAACAGACATAAAAGTTTGAATCTCACATGGAGATTCTGAGACAGGCGTACAGTTGCTGTCCAATCATGTGTCTTGTTATTTAAAGACAACCTAACAGCGGCTCTTGTTTAGTGCAGTCAGCTGGACACAAGCAGTTATGTCAGATGCAGAGAACATTGCTTAACCAACAGGAACAATGTCTCATATCCATGGCAAGATTTTCACCAGTTTTTACACACAGCTAAGGGCTTACATAACAAGAGTTATTCAGTGCTTGGCAGTACTTCATTTTGGATGCAGTACTGTGCTGTTCTTATCACTGCTCCACCTTTACATGAAACAACACACTCGCGGGGCTCAACAATAAGGAGGGCCTGGCAGAGTAGTTTGGTTTTTCTGTGAGATTTGGTTGTGAATTCTGCTTGTCAATTTATCATCTAGCTAAAATTATTGGGTAAGAGTTCCTTTCGAAATTGGAAGAATATGGGTGTCAATAATAACGCCTTGGAGATTGCAATAATCAGGAATGTTTTGCAATGCGTCATAATTTTCCAGCAAATATCTAATTACCCACATAATTTCCAACTATTATTACTTTCTTTAATAAAATTGTGAAATAAATTCCACAAACATTTTACTAAAATTTACACTACTGTTTAGAGCGAGTATGATTAAAAAAATCTATTCAGAAAGGACACATTAAATTGATAAACAGTAACAGTAAAGATGTTTACACTGCTACAAAAAAATCTATATCAAGTAGAAGCTGTCCTTTTAAACTTTTGATCAAAAAGGAATGTAAAAAAATATTAAGCAGCACAACTGTTTTCAATATTGATAATTTAAAAATGCTTCATGAGCACCAATGATTTCTGAAAGATCATGTGACACTGAAGACTGGAGTAATGGATGCTGAAATTCAGCTTTACACAGGAATAAAAAAAAACTATCAAATATATTAAAATTGGATCTGTAATAATATTTCACAATTTTACTGTATTGTTTTTATCAAATAAATACAGCCTGGGTGAGCATGAGAGACTTCTTTAAAAAAATCCCCAAACAAATTTTAAATATTAAAAAAAAATACAATGTTAAAACACAATATTATAAATGCAAATCTAAAAATATTAATTTATATTCATAAAATGAAATTGTGTTGGGGACAGTAAAATTTTCAGAAACCTGAACAGAATGAACTGCTTAATTTCTATACTTGAATTGGCACACTCATTGTGTACTTGCAGTCGTTCGAATTTCCAATGACCATCACATGCTTATGTCGTGCCATTTTAGGTTTCAGAACAGTGTTCACAATGAACAGTCTATGCAGCATTACGTCATCAAAGTGTGGACTCGGAGGAGGACTGCGAGGGCTCAGGCCAGCATTTGAGACTGGGCCAACAATGTTCAGAGAGTGTATGCTTCTTTATATCACTTATTGTACATCTGCATCCTTGCTTTATGCAATACTTTTGTAAACCCCAATCTGTTTGAGCTGACTCACTTGCTTGAAACAAGGCTGTAGAAGCTCATGAAACAAACACAAAACAGCTGTGGCCCACAATCATGTGCTGTCGGCTGTTTACTTACTTCATAATCAACCTAGATTACCAGCACATTCGTACCAATGTTCTCCTGAAAGCACACCAGTATGACGGTTTGAAATAATAGTAACAAGGTAAAAAAATAAAAGAATTCCTCATGAGTCAGTGATAACACATACACATACACATACACATTCACACGAACATAAATTGCCACATGCAAATTCGGTTACATCTTGTGTATTCCGTTTGTTGTGCTTTTGACCTAATTAGAGGCTTCTCTCAATCTCTAAACCAATCAGATCCATCCATGAGTTAGGAATCCCCATTGCCCTAGCAACTGTGAGGTCACTGAAACAGATGGGGGGAGGGGGGTGCTTGGTCATAAGGTTGTAAAATGCAGTTTCTCTCCCTTGACAGCAGCTGCTGTGCAAGTGCTTGATGCATGCATGCATTCATTAGCGCAGGCATGAACAGAGGGAGACAGGAATCCATTGAGGCAGATGTGCTTTGAAAAGGAATATTTCCCTGCCTGTTCCTCACTGCATCATTGCAAAGCCAATCCCTCGCTAGTGATGACCGAAATCAGATCTGATTGCTTATGATCAAACTTCTCCGCCGTGAGTGATAACTGCAGCCTGAACACATCAGAAGAGAAAAGCAAAGCAAGGTGATGAAACTCCTCCATTCTCTCCTCCAGCCTGACCTATTATTATTCACTGAGAGAGAATTCGCTCTCATCCATGTTTTAAACTCCCATCTCTCTCCCACAAAGAAAAGCACTCGCTCAAGCTGAAATGTTAATGACGACGCCAACAAATGAATCGCAAAAACAGTCCTCGCACGTTTCTCGAGGTCTGAAGTCGGGTGACCAAGTTGAATAAAGGAGGACTGGATTATGGAAAGAGAGCAGATGAAAGGAGAGAGGAAGAAAGCCAAGCAGAAGTGGAGACCAGGGCAGCGGAGTTGAAAAGCAAGGCGAGTGGGGGCGTATAGAGCTGTCATTTCATCTTAGATTTTGCTCTCTCCTTGTCTCCACTCGTCTTGCTTGGTGAAATGTTAATCTGGCATGGAGTGGAAAACAGCACAGAAGATCAAAAATAGGTCAGAGGGAAAGAAAAGAGAGGGTGAAGAACGCTCTGTCCTGCACGTTCGAAATGCACACCGAGAGAGATGAATGATCAAGCTTCAGAAGATGTTGAAGATATTTACTGAACACAGGCTGGCAGACATAGAAATGAACAGTTCAGATACTTTCTATATATAAAAAAAATCATACCCAACTGCTATAAAACTCAGTAGTTTCTTCTGATGGGATTCGACTCAAAATGGGCCGCAGGTCTGTTCTGACAGGGTCAAGAAGAGCTAAATGCAAATAATAAATAGGTAACTAAACATATCTACTTTATCAACTTTTAAAAATGACGTGAAAATGCTGCACAGTGCAAATTTGCAAAAAAACGCAAATTCATCTGTCAAACTAGCCAAATTAGGCGAATGGTTGCCTGGCATGCCCTTATCCTCAAAAACCATGAACAAAAAGACACAAGGAGAAAGAAAACGTTGCATGCTACATTAAATATGGTTATGCTGTTCTGTGCTGCGTCACTAACTGGTTACTGAAGCAAAACAGCTTTTGCAATTTCTTGTCTCCTTATAAAATTAGCTCTATAGTAAAAATACAG
>NW_015546034.1:867997-871333 GCF_001515605.1 Sinocyclocheilus anshuiensis | reverse complement strand
CCACCGTTCAGTCTGAGCATCTTAGGATGTGCTCTGTGTGGATCATAATTTCTCCTCCTCTCACTCGGTCTATCCCTGACTGCAGAGCTAGAAGGACAGCAGGGGGGTTTGGAGGCAGTCCTTAGACTGCATTGCTTACACATTGAGTGGAGGAGGGAAGCAAAAGAGGTTAAAGATAATAAGGAGTTACTCTGAACAACAAACCTGCTGAGACAGGAAGTATGTGCACACACTCATTACACACATGCATTAACATCTCACACTACTTCCCTGAAGAGTTCTGTCCCCTTCACAGAGCTCTTTAGTTCCCTCTGCTGGGTGAGAGGCAAACAGCATCAGCACTCAAAGATCTACACCTGCCACTGCTGACTGAGAGACTAATAAACGTCAGAATTAATGAAACCGCACCAACGCCACTCAGCTAATAAAAGCAGAGGGGTTCATATATGCACTTGAACCCTCAGTGTGCACCATCTGCAGTCTGGTGAGGTAAATCACACTGAGCCTGATTTAAAGAGATAGTCCACCATAATATTAAAATCCTGTCAATATTTAATCACCCTCGTGTCATTCCAAAAGTGTATGACTTATTTTCTTCTGTGGAATATAACAGAAGGTACTTTGAAAAATGTTGGGTAACCAGTTCCAGTTCACATTGACTTCCATTGTATTTTTGGCCATACATTGGAAGTGAATGGTAACCAAAACGTTGTGGTTACCAACAATCTTCAAAATATCTTCTATGATGTTCCACAGAAGACCATCTCTGCTCTGATGATTTGTGCACTGGCATGAGGGTGGGACAATAATTCCTTCCCTCTAGCAACCTGTCACTCACATGAGCAATTAGCAAACAACAAAAGCCTCTAAGTGCCATCTGACATTTTTCTATGCAATTAAAGTGAAATAACTGAACATAAATATAGGAGCCTGATAAAAATGCTAATTTTAGATGAAAATTTCAGACGGCATTTAGAGGCTTTTGCATCTGAACTCTTCATATATATATATATATTTATACACACACACACTGTATATATATCACAGTAGAAAAGACGCAAATAGTCAGTTTCTATTTCGTGCAGATTTTAAGGGTTAGTAGGAATAGCTGCGTAATCAGAATTTAAACATTTAGCTATTGGTTTATGAAGGGACATGAATGATGCTGAAAACTAAATATTCAAACCAAGGGTCCTGTGCTAGCTGAGTAGGTCCCATTGAAATGAATGGAAATGTTAATCAATAGCTTTCTACAGGTATTACATAGACCTCCGTGGCAAATTTTACAGAAAAATACACAAAAACAACTAGCTAAAAATGTGGATACTTTTCTGGAATTCCAGGAAAAGCAAGGTGCAGAAATAAATGGGTTTTTGTGTAAAATTGCAGTATTTTACACATACATTTTCATTGTCCACACAGTATTTACTGTGCACTCAATTTGTGTTCTGCATCCTTCCATCAACATGCTATTTCATTAAAATTGACACTAATACTCAGAAACATCAGATGTGCCCAAATGTTCTCTTGACTCCCATGTGACATCATAATCACAAGTTGAACCATTTTATTATCTGAAAGCAATTTGCTATTCACCTATTTTTAATTTGTATTGCTCGCATGTATGTGTGCTGCAAAAGCCTGGCCCGTAATGCGGCGCTAATGTAATCCAACTCTTCTGCACTCACTGACCCCCATTATGAAACTAAAAATGTGTGAAGAGAAGCGTTTCCTTCAAAGGAGGCCAGTCTCCTCCCCTGTTTCTCTGCTCCTAAGCTTCTTGTCCATCCAGCTTTATCTAAATCTCCTTCCACAGCTTCCTTCTCCCCATCACCAGCTGCGCACACAATCCCCGGCCCACTCAGAGGGGTCATAATCTTCCATCTTCTTAATCACACCCATCCACCGCTACCTCCTGCAGAGAGAGATGGATATGTATTTTACTGTCACTCCGCTGTTCACGCCGAAATTAGCAGCTGTGGCTTTCTCACCATTCCCGGAGGTATAGAAAGCTGAGCCTTTTCAAAGTTCAAGACAAAGTGACACGTCCAAGGCCACCTTTTCACACTCAACACTCGCTCACACATACACACACCTCTCTCTGGTTTTAGCTCTAATTATACTGAGAAGTAGGCTGCTGTTCTAGTTCAGAGCACCCAAGTGGGTGGCCTGATTCACCATCACTGGGCGTGGAGAGGACAGGAGGGTGTGAGAGAGAGAGTAAGGGAGATCTCACAGCATAATGTGATGAGGAAGATGATAAGCATGGTCCTGCAGAGCAGTGGTATGTGCTGGAAACTGTTCTGTCTGCTTACTGCAGTGATCTTCTGAGATATGGAATTTGTACAAATTTCTAAACTAAAAGGACCTTAAATTTTATCACCAGAATATCACGCATTCGTAGTTTGAGGGGGGTTAAAGTAGCCAAAGTAGCACAATGACCATATCCCAAATAACAAAACTCAAAACATGTCATTTCCATTCCTAAAATACATATTTTAGTCACTGTTATACAGATTGATCTTAAATACAGCTAAAAGGCTTCCTACCAGTGGTCATCCTTCACAAAACTTAACATCTACCACAGTTTTATCATAGGTAGAATGCAAAATGTTTCAATACAAGCATTTAATTCAAATGTAATTTATGCAATATTTCAAACCTTTAACCCACGTGACAAAATGAACCCACTGCAAGAGTTTAAAATCAGCCCAATTCCGTGCAAAAAAATGGATTTGGCAACCCTGCATCCAACACGAGCTGCATCCAAAATGATTGAAAGACTCCGCAAATTGATAGCGGCTCCCTGATGCGCGAAAATTATATTCAATATTAGAATGTTTGCAGGAGCAGGTCAGAAATTCAGCGGGAGCGGGATTAAGAAAACAGTCCCGCACAGGGCTTTAAAGGGATAGTTCACCTGAAAATGAAAATTTGATGTTTATCTGCTTACCCCCAGGGCATCCAAGATGTAGGTGACTTTGTTTCTTCAGTAGAACACAAACGAAAATGTTTAACTCAAACCGTTGCAGTCTGTCAGTCATATAATGGAAGTGAACGGGAATCACGGCTTTGAGAGTCAAAAAAACATACACAAACAAAACCAAATTAAACCCTGAGGCTCATGACGATACATTGATGTGTAAAGACACGAAACGATCGGTCTGTGCAAGAAACTGAACAGTATTTATATCGTTTTTTACCTCTGATTCACCGCAATGTCCAAACTGTCCTGAGAGCGTTCGCGTCTTCTTCTTGCTTTACCGCAGATCGCAGACTTATAAGTGCATTACCACCACCTATCTCTCAAATGGACCATTGACACTCCTAATTGAG
>NW_015546034.1:863024-867615 GCF_001515605.1 Sinocyclocheilus anshuiensis | reverse complement strand
TGTTAGAGGGTCAAATGAAGATGAAAGAGATGTGTTTTCAGCCGTTTCTTGAAAATATTAAGGACTCCGCTGCTTGGATTGAGTTGGGCAGGTCATTCCACCAGGAGGGAAGCACAAAACTTAACATCCATGACAGTTTTATCATAGGTAGAATGCAAAATGTTTCAATACAAGCATTTAATTCAAATGTAATTTATGCAATATTTCAAACCTTTAACCCACGTGACAAAATGAACCCACTGCAAGAGTTTAAAATCAGCCCAATTCCGTGCAAAAAAATGGATTTGGCAACCCTGCATCCAACACGAGCTGCATCCAAAATGATTGAAAGACTCCGCAAATTGATAGCGGCTCCCTGATGCGCGAAAATTATATTCAATATTAGAATGTTTGCAGGAGCAGGTCAGAAATTCAGCGGGAGCGGGATTAAGAAAACAGTCCCGCACAGGGCTTTAAAGGGATAGTTCACCTGAAAATGAAAATTTGATGTTTATCTGCTTACCCCCAGGGCATCCAAGATGTAGGTGACTTTGTTTCTTCAGTAGAACACAAACGAAGATGTTTAACTCAAACCGTTGCAGTCTTTCAGTCATATAATGGAAGTGAATAGGAATCACGGCTTTGAGAGTCAAAAAAACATACACAAACAAAACCAAATTAAACCCTGAGGCTCATGACGATACATTGATGTGTAAAGACACGAAACGATCGGTCTGTGCAAGAAACTGAACAGTATTTATATCGTTTTTTACCTCTGATTCACCGCAATGTCCAAACTGTCCTGAGAGCGTTCGCGTCTTCTTCTTGCTTTACCGCAGATCGCAGACTTATAAGTGCATTACCACCACCTATCTCTCAAATGGACCATTGACACTCCTAATTGAGTTTCTTGCACAGACCGATCACTTCGCCTCTTCACACATCAATGTATCGTCACGAGCCGCAGGGTATAATTTGGTTTTGTTTCTGTATGTTTTTTTGACTCTCAAAGCCGTGATTCCCATTCACTTCCATTACATGACTGACTGCATCGGTTTGATTTAAAAATCTTCGTTTGTGTTCTACTGAAGAAACAAAGTCACCTACATCTTTGATGCTCTGGGGGTAAGCAGATAAACATCAAATTTAGATTTTTGGATGAACTATCCCTTTAAGTAGCGCACTAGTGACTGATGCAAGTGAAGAGACTTATGATGCTTTCAAGATCAAACCCATGACTTTAGTGTTGTTAGTTCTTCTGTCCTTCAGTTAAGCTACAGGCAAACATAATAAATGAATGGTCAGAAGTCGAAAGTCAAAAATGGTCAGAAGAATTAACCTTTTCAAATCTATACTTCCATTTCTAAAGCCCCACTAAAAGACTCTTTAAATGCATAACAGCTTCAGTAAAATGCAATAGTAGTTCAAAATCTACCCCTCATAAACACTCTACAGTTATGGCAAATGTATGCTGGTTGTTACTGTTTATTCAACACTGAACATTATATTTATACAGGTTCTCTATATAATTCTGCTTTTTAACTCTTACAAGCCCTCTGACTTGCCAGTGTATAGAAATGCATTGTGGATGAAATACTTATATAAAATTTAGTTAATGTCAGATTTGGCATTGTCTGAACTGACTTCAGATTTGTATGCATTTTTTCCCTGGGACTTATTATGGATCAGTACCAATGATATATTTCTTGATATTGCTTCCCGGATTCTCTGCTAATGCTCTCTGGTGGTCAAAAGTAAGGCAGCTGCAACTTAAACCGATGGATATTATGTTTCTTAGGTTTAGGAGTTGTCAAACGTACCACTAGATTTTGACATGTTTACGTGGACTAAAATGTCACATCACATCTAACATGCCTTGGAAGGAGGGCATGCAGGATATGAACCACCACGGCTCTTTCTGCCATGTAGATGAGTACAGAACATGAGCCTTAATGAGATTTGGCAGAAGCAAAGCCTGTTTATTGATTGACAACTCCACTCCAAGGCTCTTGCATCTGCCAGCCTATGCAATCATTGGATCTGGAGTCGGGAAAGAAAGGGGGTAAGACCATGGGGTTAGCTGGGGTATACCCTCCATGAGGGGACCTACCTGGAGCCAAGAGCTAAGCCTCTGCAACCGCAACCATGTGAGGACCACTGTCGAGCTTGCCTTTCAAAACGGCATGCTGAAATACCATCCCATGGAAGGACGCACTTTACTCAGACCTGTGGTTCGCAGGCTGTCAGTGAGAGGGACTGTGGTTTCCCAGGCGTAGCTTCAACCACAGGCTGAATAGCCATTACTGGCGCGCCATTCATGCGAAAAGCACCCACCAGTACTCAAGCAACTCGGATCAGTCTGTTGTTTGGCACTGCTAGAGTGCCATCCTGAATTTGATAGCTGGAGGATGAAATTATCTGTGATGAAACCAGATGATGCTCAGTGTCATGGTAGGCTGTGCCCTGCATGCTGATTCGGTCAGTTTTCACAAGCTCTCCGTTTTGAAACTGCACCTTGACTGTTACTCTATTCTGAGAGTGATCATCTGTTTCAAATGCATTCCTCTGGGTATCTCATCCATCCTGAGAATGATACAAGAGAGTCAAGTTTGAAATTCTAAACTAGTCGTGTAAACTAGTGTAGAGCTCATATGAACCGCTAGCCTTCTTGCTTCTTATGCTTGCCTCTTATGCTTCTTATGCTTATGCTTGAATGTTTTCTGAAGGTTTATATCGCAAAAGGTTTAATATCACTAGTAAAAATGTGTATAAATCCAGAAAATGCAGCAGGAACTGACAAATAAAAGTTTGTTAAAGGTGGACAAAGCTGTTACTATATTCCTGCCAGATTGTAGGTTAAATGGGTCATTGGTTCCAGTGTCCTCAGCTTACCGTTGGAAGAGATAGAAACTACATTTTTGTTGATAACAACATGACTAAATGTCTTTTTTTTTTAGAAGAATAATATTTTTTCACGATTATGCGATATGAGATCGTTCCGTAACTCCCCAACCGGACCTCACCGGACAATGGCACCTTTTTAGTTACACCCAGCATCACTACCCCCTCCTACCCTGCGAATTTCGTGCCCGGGGATGCTCCCGTTGCTTGGGACAAAGCGATAGAGTAAAATAAAAAATAAAAAAGACTGCAAGTGACGTCGCTAGCAGAAGTTCAAGTGTCTGAGAGTGCAAGCCTGAGAATGCACGTCTGGGAGTGCAAGCGCCAAGCTGCAGTCAGACCCTTTGGAAGACAGCTGTCATATCATACCCTGCCATGCCCAGCTGATGCAAAGAATAGAATTTATATCTAGGCTACTCAGAAGAAAGAACTGTCTAGACTCTGCCCCTGTACGAGTTGTGTCGAGCTATTCATTAGTCTGTTTGATGAGAAAAATATGAAATGTAGTTGCAATAAAATGGGTTATTAATCCGTACAACTGCAGCAGTGGAGGACTATTATTCTGCTGCGTGATACTGCAGAAGAACTGATGAAGGCACGGTTTGATCTTCGGCTGACCAATCAGCAGAAAGGGGCGTTTAATTCCCGCCCACATATAGAAATCGAATATTCAAGCTGTTTATTCATTTTTCCACCCATTGACGAAAAACGAAAATTTAAGCTGAATTCCTGTTTTTCGTTTTTTGGGAAAAAAACAAAAAAAAAACGAAAAAGGAGCCGTTTTCTCATGTTTTCTACTTTCAATATTAAATAAAAAAAACGGATGATCTAATGATACACGGATTCAATTGATTCTCGTTTTTTACGAAACGATATTGATTCTTAAATTCCAGGAATCGTATAGTCTAGCCTGTTTTCATTTAATGCACGGAACATTCTAGTGCGCCTCTTAACAAGGCTTTGTGCTTTGTTAAGCTACTTTTGATATGAAACAAAGTCTCAGATTTCAAATTCTGTCCATTTTATTGCAACATTCAAACAATAAGTGTTTTGCCACTGTTTAATGTGGAGTGAAATATTGCTAAAGCGCCTCAGTTCAAGAGAAGCGGCTGCGCGTAAACTGCTCGTCTCCTCCACTTTAAACAAGTACAGCACGAAATAAACATATGAATGAACGTTAGGTATGTAAAAAGAAAGAGTATCCGAAGTCCGTATCCTGTTTCATGTAATCGCTCAATCAGCGTTTCATCCACTGAAAGACATCAATATAACAGCTTGTAAATAATGTCACATTTACCTCAGAAAATCATTCGGTGAGCAAAAACTTGTTAGTCAGCTCTAAAGAGGAGTATTTTGCTAAATATATGCACAATATAACATATACATTATAATTTTTTACTGTTCTTCAATATTGAATTCATGCTTCATTCATAATTCATGTTTGAATAAATTTATGACAGCCACCATTTAAAAGTTTATATTTGGTGTAAAAATAGGCTATAAAGGGGCCTAATTGTAAAGCAGGTATAATAACTTTATTATTATAAAAAATTAATTGAGTGTAAGGTCCCACTTTTTTACTACTATTGAGGTGGGATACAGGTAAGATTAGGGACAGGTTTGGTAGTATGGGTAGGTTTAAGGGTGAGTCAAAGTGTAAGGGATTGGTCAACAGTGTAATTACAGATGTTTTTTTTATATATATATATAT
>NW_015546034.1:852225-862950 GCF_001515605.1 Sinocyclocheilus anshuiensis | reverse complement strand
AAGCAGAGAAGCAAAATTGGGTTAAAGGGTTAGAATAGAAATTGTGCTTCAGTAATTTTGCATTAATTGCGTTAAATTATTTTAACGCGTTAAGGATTGTAAAATTAATCGCATACAACGCGTTAACGTTGACAGCCCTAACATATATATATATATATATATATATATATATATATATATACTGTAAGTGCAATGTAAAAACATGTACACAATGAGTGCATTGTACCAAATGATTAATTTAAATGTAAGTACATAGTAGTTAAGGCCACCTAATATAAAGTGGGACCGAGAGTAATTTTAGTGTTTGTACACAAATCAGTTCATTTTAACCCCCCATATTATAATGCAGTACCAGCTGACTCTCATGTATATTTTGCAGCATTAGTTTAGAGATTTTTTTCCTTGAGAAAATTTGCCATGTACTGTACCTGATATATCCAAAATAATTTATATTGAATCGAATTGCAAGAAAATTGTGTCAATACACAGTCCTAACAACTGTCCTAACCATCCTACTAACCATCCAGATCACACTAGCAATCACCTAGAACACCCTAGCATAGCACTGGTAACTACCCAGGACAACTAAGCAATGCACTAGCAACTAACCATAATATCCTAGCAGTCACCCAGAATATCTTAAAAATGTTTGCAGGCCCAAATACATACGTACTATAAAATAGATAAAACTGAGATCTTTACTCTGCAGGCAATCACTCCCATCAAGTCCATGAGTGTGTCATGTACCTGGACAATGTTTATGTCAGACCAACTGTAGTCATCCACATTAAAACATGCCGTCAGGCAGATCTGGAAAAAAGACCCCAATGAAAAGAGCCTAGAGTTGAAACAAATTAAGACGAATCAAAAAAGACAGATAGAAAGAGAGAGGACTTGCATAACCATGAGCAGCTTCTGGTGAAGCGCTGGTTGCTAAGCAACAGCATCTGAGCAGCAGCTGCATTGCGACAGAGTTGAGAACACTTAGTCTGTAGTTGACCACTCTCTCCCCATTTGACATGCTTTCTACAAAGTCATGTCTTTGAACTCTACCCAGGTTTCAGAGAAGGCCTGAAATAATATATTCCTACCACAATTATGAAAAACAACGGACTCTGGCGCAGGCATACAGTGTGCAGATCATAGACTAGTGTGTGAGCTGTTGTGCTGAGTCACACTGAGCCAATGAGTGAAGAGTTGAACTCATCATGTATGGAGGAGTGTCGGAGATAGAGGGAGAAGGGATAAAGAGAGGGTGGGAATGATATAATCAGGGCAGGAGAGACAGAGAGAGTAAGAGATCTTAGTCATTTTATATTGTGTAAGCTTTTCATCCAAAGAAAATTCCAGCACACTAAAGTTCCAAATGGTTTGTTCCACATCAACCTGTCACATATAAACAAAATATAAGATAGAACATAGGTCAAAGAGCTCACTTTAGAAGTAAAGATGTGGTATCAGAGAAACCTGCAGGTCTTCACCTCCTAATTGCGACGGAGCAGTGGCAACTGTCTTTTCCTATTAAACTGCAGCGACACCTGCTGGTTACAATGGGAAGCACAGGAATAATTAAGACATTGAGACCACTATAATATATTAAACTAAATAAATAACTTTAAACGGAATTAAACTCATGTCATTATTTACTTGCCTTCATGTCTTTCCAAACCCGTATGTCTGGAATCTGACTCTTCAAAAAGGTCGCTAAACCCCTTAAAGGGGTCATATGATGCGATTTCAAGTTTTCCTTTCTCTTTGGAGTGTTACAAGCTGATTGTGCATAGATAAGATCCCTGAAGTTGCAAAGAGTAAAGTCTCAAAACCAATGAGATATTCTTTATAAAAGTTAAATGAACATTAAAGTGTCAACATATTCTGTTACACCAAATACACAAAATAATGATCTTTAAAAAAGCATCATATGACCCCTTTAAAAGTATCATGAATGCAGTTCATATGACCTCCTGCACTAAAATCCATTAATACGTCTTTTTGTGAGAAGAACATGCCGAAATTTAAACTGTTATTCAAATATAAATTTCCCTCCAGTTAACCCTGTGAATGCAGTAACCGCTGCGACCAAGTGAATCAATGAGTTAAACCTGAGAAACAGATCAGTCCAATTCAGAAATTAAACTACAAAAGTGAAACAAACGGTTCATTAAAGGGGTCATGAACTAAGAGATTAAAATTCCCTTGATCTTTTGACATATAAGAGGTCATTGTACTATAAAAACATCCTGTACGTTTCAGAACTCAAAACTTTCTCGTTAGTCTTAAAACATCTTATATTGAAGCCAATCTGCCAAAAAGAATTTTGGAATTTGCCACTTTATGATGTAATAGTGTGGCTAAACACCTCCTCTGCAGAAGATCAACGCCTGCTTCTACATCGCTGCCTGTTTAGCCCCGCCCACCGATTTGCACACATAGTAGGTAAATAACAAGAGCGGCAAACCCAGGTCTACGCAGAAACCAAGCAATAAACTTTATTTGATCAACTTTATTTTTAATGACATTCCAGACCGCGTCAGTAAGATCTTGGTCCTATGTTCACTTAATTTTACAGCAGATTTGTTTACAAACAATTCGACAGGATTTTCAGAAAGATTGAAACTAAAAGACAATGCTGTGCTGACTATATTGGATCGGACAGTAATGTCACACAACACAAGTGTGAGTAATTGTTTTTATTACGTTGTCACTATTGCTCTGTTATTACAGATCGTTTGATATGTACTGAGAATTTATGCGTTTTAAACCTAAAACACAGCAGCCTCCATCTGTGAAGGATGTAAGCTGTCAAACATACATAACTGTTAGCCAATCATACCAGTGGGCATTTACTTCCAAGTCTACAATCCGCCACGCCTATTCAAACACAGCATTCCAATGAGCGGGGTCAAAACAGCACAGAAAATAGCCTAATACTTCTAAATTATGTTTTTTGATGTAAAAATGTATAAGGGGACCTGAGAGAACAGTACAAAATAATAAAAAAGGCAGTTCATGACCCCTTTAAAAAGATTTGTATGAAAAGGATTTGCTCGTTATATTTTAAGAATCCATCAAGTGAATAATTACTTTAATTTCTGTATGATATCGCATGCCTTTATATGGCTTTAAATGCAATGCAAGAGTTGTATAGGCTACTATCACATACTTTTATGGTCCTTTTGTGTCCTTTCTGAAGTTTGCAATCGTTCGTCTATACTCATTGTATTGCAAGTAGGCCTACAGTTGTCCTTTTTTTCTCACAAACATCATACAAATAAAAAAAAAAAAAAACAGTAAAAAATGTATTCCTTGGTTAACTGTTCCTTAAAGAAGTCATCGTTTGACAGAAAAATTCTCACATACACAAAGACAATTATACTTTTGTGTGTCTTCTGAAAATCATTCATCTACAGTGCAGATTTTCAGATGGCACAACTTCCTCTTTGGTGACCACTTGGGGCCTCATTTATAAAGCGTGCATAGGCACAGATTTGATCTTAGAGTGTGTGCGTGCACTTAAATCCACGCCAACGCTCATATTTGTAAAAACTGCCCTTGACGTGGAAAAGTGCTTAGCGTCACGTCAGGGTCCGAGCAGACATACATACTTTTTGGAACTTGGAAATGTATGCTGTTTTCTGTGCATACGTTCATTATGTGAATCACACATACACATATTTGAGAGATTTACATTACATTTACGCTTTTATCCAAAGCGACTTACAAATGAGGACAATGGAAGCAATCAAAATCAACAAAAGAGCAATGATAATGAAGTGCTATAACAAGTCTCAGTTAGCTTAACGTACTACACGTAACAAGGTTTTTTTTAAATGATATAATAAATTTAAAAAACAGATAGAATAGAAAAAGAATAGAGCAAGCTAGTGTTAGCTATGATGATCATGTTAGCTATGTTAGTTAGAGATGATCATAAGATCAAATATAGGATGGTTTCTGTGCAAAATTTTATGAGGCCCTAGAACTTAAGGGGATAGTTCACCCAAAAATGAAAAGTTTGTTTATCTGCTTACCCCCAGGGCATCCAAGATGTAGGTGACTTTGTTTCTTCAGTAGAACACAAATTATGATTTTTAAGTCCAACTGTTGCAGTCTATCAGTCGTATAATGCATGGCAATGGTAACAAAATCTAAGAGTAAAAAAAACATGCACAGACAAATCCAAATTAAACCCTGTGGCTCGTGACGACACACTGATGTCTTAAGACACCTACTGAAGAAACAAAGTCACCTACATCTTGGATGCCCTGGGGGTAAGCAGATAAACAAAGTTTTAATTTTTGGGTGAACTATCCCTTTAACAAGACCTCAAAAAGAGACCTGCTCCTGTCAGCCTGTGTGAACAGTTGAATTACATCTGTGTTGGCAGGAGCGAATTCTTAGAACTCTTAATCAATAGCAAATCATAGACTTCTTTGAAGTTACTGTATCGAGTTTAATCCAACAAAAAGCAGACGCCTTTAAAAAAAAATGGAAAACAATTTCTAGAGGACAACTTTGATGTGGATTGTTTGATGAATAGGTTTACTGCGTGCCATTTGGTAGTCCACTGCCCATTACACGGGTGTCTTACAAACCCCAGCCAGACATGGCGTGCAGAGGAGAGAATGCAACCCGACCCTTGCCCTCCCCGTTTCTGTGAAAGAGACGGAGAGCCTTAATGATGAACTGATACATATTATAGTATCCCAGAGTCGAGGAGGAGGGAATCTCAACACTGGGTCCAGCAATAAGAGGTGAGTGACCTGGGACCTTTTCTATGAACTTACGAAACAGCCAATACAGAAAGGTATTTTGAGTCACAAGGGGGTAGAGCTGAGCATTACAGAGGCTCTGAAGGTAAATGAATAGGATGGATTTTTCTTTTTCTAAATGTCAAAAGTCACTAGCAGAAGACAGAAGAAGAATCTTTTAAAATTGCAGTGTTTAGGTGTCTTGGCTGCAATAAAAAAAAACAAGGTTAGTTATCTCCTTTCTTACCTTGTTTGAGCTGGATGACAAGACCAGATGAACCAGATGTCACTTGAACAGTTTTTCCATTGTGGCTAACACAAGACCATGAGAACCTTACTGTGAACTTCTAAATGTTGGCAAGTCCCAGATGTCTGGGTATATTTATAGCGCAGTGCAGTGTCTTCAAGGCAGACTCCAACCACACTGAACTCCTGCAGGTCCCTAAACATTTACCCAGACCTGAAGCTTCCAGAACGGGGGATTGAAAACACATGGAACGTAGCCAGGTTAATACAGAATTGGTAAGAAGTGCATTACATAATACTGGTTCGATATGGCTAGTGCATTAGATTGAGATTACATCATCTTTTTCCACCTACCTCCCATCTTCCATCTCCTCCTCAATCAATGCAGCATTTCAGTTATTAAAAAGATCTGCTGCGGATAAACTGAACCCACTAATTTTACCTGATTTCAACAGAACTCACTGCATGACAACCTGACTCTTCCGTCAGTCTTAGAGTCATGCAAGATCCCTTTCCTCAATGCCTAACCAAAAATGTAGCACATCATCATCTTAATTGCTCTAGCGAATTTATTTTTTAAAACATGTTAGCACAATGCTTAGCAGTGTAATGCTAATACACTGTTAGGCAAGGGCTAACTAAAAACAAAAAAGATGTCATTTAAAATGCATTAACATTTTCAAGATTAAGAATTAATTTAGCAACCTAAGATCTCTCACAAACTAAAATAATGGAGGTGACCTTTTCAAATATTCAAAATTTAAATCTACATTTTTAAAAATTAGTTTTTTTCCAATACCACAAATTTGATAGATGTTATTTATAAATCCTGGTAGAAGCAACCTGGGGCCTGTTCCATAAAACAAGTTTACCAAATAAACCAGGCTTATTTCAGTTAGTCTGTCTTATTTTGAACCAAATCAACTGACAATAAGTCAAACTAATTGAAATAAACCTGGCTTATTTGGTAAAACAGGCCCCAGGTGTCACAGTGTGCTAATTAAAAAAGAAATCAAGGAATACAGATTACACATACAACACTTTTATTTTTGAATATTAAGACAATGAAGCATAAGCCAAGAGCATTAAGAGTAGCAGGTACTGGTGAAAGAGGGCAAGAGCACCAAGAGTAACAAGTACTGGTGAAAGAGGGGCATGCTGAGCTGCAACCCTCTGCCCCCCAAAAACAGCTAACTGTAACCCAGTCAAACAAAATAATACAACAGAGCAACTTAGTAACCGCCTGGGAGTAGGGACCATTAACTGTACATTAGAGAGAATGAAGGAAAGATAAGAGAAAGGACATCAAGTGCGAGTAATTACATTGTACAGTACAAACCTTGGGCAGTGTATAAAAAAATAATAATAATTGAAACATAAAAGATGGTGAGAGACAGTGATAACCCCATCACTCCAGATAATCCATGGTGCATGTTTCAGCAAGTGTTTTGAGGGGCTAGTCCCAAGGGTCCAATCAGAAATACAGAGGCAGGTCATGGGTGGCGCAAAAATCATCCCAGTCCCAAACTTCACCTTCAGCTCCTTTCTCTAAAACAAATGTGCGTATAGAGCTTTACAGTAACATAGTTACCATGATGATGCTTGTGATTTATTGAATCTGAAACCGATTCAACAGAATGTAATACAAGTCAGACAGCCAGTCTTTTATTTCTGTCTAAACATTGTCAAACACAACCTCCCTATAGTTTGTGAACATATCAAATAAAATTGAACATAAAACCTTTCCTGTTGGTAATGTGCAAGGCTCTGAACACAAAATAATTTCCTCTCTAAAATTTTAACAGTCTTATTTTCTAAAAGAAATTCCAGCTGCACCAGCTTATTGATAGGCGTATATCGTGTGAGGCCACACGCTGCCAATCTAAGTCTTAGTATCACATCTGAGAATCATGACCTTTCAACTTGCTTTGTGATCTGTGCAAGTCTCCATCCACGCTGACTGATCACTTGAGTCAATCATACACCTGATGGTCTATAAATATTTAATAATAATGTTTAACTACATTGTTCTGATAGCAAATCCAGACCTTAAATTGCGTACTAAAATATGGGAGATTAAAAGCTTTGTGCAGGCTAATTCTTTGAGAGATTTTCAACTTTCTTGTGGCACACAACTACGCGCTTGTATAAAAACAACGAATGCATATGTTTTTGTTGCATTTTCTTCAACAGGGAATTTTGCTTTAATTTGCTGCAACATGCAAATTATCCAGACTAGGGACCCTGAAGAAATGGTAAGAAAATTTAAGAAAAGGCACTTCTGAAAGTTAATAAATCTATACAGTGAGCCAATTAGCACCTTTGAGGTCTTAAAGAAGGCCCTTTTTAACTTTGAAAATGTTTATCTTGGAACATTTTTGTAATCATTTTGTGAGGATGGTATCTAAAAGCTATCGCATTGACAATTTTTCACCAAACTTAAACCTTTGGTCACATTAATCTATAGTATCTCTCTCATACCTTTATGATACATTGCACCATGTCCATTTTTCTCATGATGTGAACACAATGATCCTAACCTAAAGACAATTTCAAAGGAGACCGACTTCCCAGACAATTCACATCAGTTTTCACAAGGGTCACCATTAGAGCTAAGCCCAAGAACATTATTGCATTTCTTTACAGTTGCTAATATTAAAAATATTTCATTTTAAATCTGTATCAATATATATATAGATAGATAGATAGATTTTTTAATCCATTACGTCTTTAGTAAAACTAGGGAAAACTGGGGGAGAGAGAAGAGGCACCAGGACCCCATCTCTGCCCCCATCTGACTGAGCAAATGTTCCACCCCTGATGAAAATTGGTACACATAGGTATAGGTAGGTACACGTCAAGTTTCATAAGTTAGTGCAGTGAGGAGTGTCTGGAGCGAAGCCAAGCATGACACTTTTACAGGTGAGCGGTAAGCAGGACAGCTGGCCCCTTCAGATGCCATGTCAACCTAAAACCTGCTTCACAACCTCCATCTAAGCCAAGGCTCTGTCTAAACTGCACTAATTTCACCCACACCTTACAGAAAGAGAGGAGGCGAGGGAGAACAAACCACACAGTGGTGAGTCAGCATCGCCCCAAAGTTCCCTCCTCGGGTCTTTGAATTCTTCCCAGGATGACCCTGACATCCTTTCTTGTGCAAGGGAAAAGACTCAGCGGGATAACGTGCAGGAAGACGACTTTAAATGCATCAGGATAGACTGTGGATTAGTGTTGCCTGGGAGGAACGGATAACACAAAACTTTTAATGTCAGCAGAAGTCTCTTGCGGTTGACAGGGAGGTCAGGGGCAGTGCAACACAATCACACAAAGCTGGTTATAGTTGCACGGTACCACACTGCTGTTTAGGTGTTGTGAGACTGAGCTGAGCATTCGGCAGTTCTACCTGATCTCATCAATTGAAAACAAGTCAGAAAGATGTGGGAATCAATAGTCATATCCCTAGCAGTATACAAAATACATCATACATCAACACCAGGCCCATGAAGAGGATGTCTCACAGCGCCATTGGCACTCTGTGCAGGAACAGTCATTGGAAAACACATCCACTGAATGCACCATACGATGAACTAAAAGCTTTAGATGTATGAAGGCACACTGCTTAAGTGATCTAGGTGTTTTTTGAGACTAAACAGATGGGGCAAACTACACGAGAGTTAGAAATCTTTTAGTCTTTTCCTTTTTCCAGCATTCATCAAAAACATGTGGCATTTGAAATCCCTCATTTTAGTCAAAGAAATTCAAGTGCACATATGGCTGATTCTAAAGTGATAAAGAAGCTGCTCTTGGCCTAGGGGCCAATAATGTGATTATACTCTATTATTTAAAACCTGAACCGTCCTCCAAAGTTGCTTTCAAAAAAAGAATCTGATAAATGCACTACAGATCATTAAAGGGATAGTTCAACCAAAAAATGAAAATTCTGTCATTAATTACTCACCCTCACGTTGTTTTAAACGTGTAAGACCTTTGCTCATCTTCGGAACACAAATTAAGATATTTTTAATGAAATCCGAGAGCTTTCTGACCCTGCATAGACAGCAACACAACACAAGGCCCAGAGAGGTAGTAGGGACAATGTTTAAAATAATGCATGTGACATCATCAACCTGAATTTTATGACCCTACGAGAAAACTTTTTATGCATCAGCAGCACCACATGCGTCGTGGTACTCTTGTGAACGCACGTCGAAGACCGACACGGAAGAGAAGAAATTGTTGAGTAAAGTCATTATTTTTGTTTTCTTTGCGCACAAAAAGTATTCTCGCAGTTTCATAAAATTACGGTTGAACCACTGATGCCACATGGACTATTTTAACGATGTCCTTACTACCTTTCTGGGCCTTGAAAGTGGTAGTTTTGTTGCTGTCTATGCAGGGTCAGAAAGCTCTCGGATTTCATAAAAAAAAAAAATCTTAATCTGTGTTCTGAAGATGAACAGAGGTCATACGGGTTTGGAACGACATAAGGGTGAGTAATCAATGACAGAATTTTCATTTTTGGGTGAACTATCCCTTTAATCAATTATTAAATCATCCCAAAATCAAGCTAAACAAGCCAGCTTGACCCAAATCCAATGGCACTGATGGGGTCACCTCAAAACGTACTCTGTCCTCTCTAGAACAATATGGGCTAGACAAAGTGAACGCAGAGTGTTTATTCCTATATAGGAGGGTGTTTATGCCTAAAAACAATGGTCCCAGTGTAGCAGGTTTATGTATTGCCTCTGCTTCACCCATTAACATAAGCACAGTTAAGTTAAAGTGCTCTCAACCAGCGCCCAACTTCCACGGCACTGATAGACCATTCAAAACAATACAAAAAAAGACGATACAGAATTAGTCACACCCCCGCCCCCCCCTCCCTGTGCAATTAGTGGTAGGAATTAATGATTACAAAACATTCTAACAGCAACAGAACGCAGAGTGTGAGTAACTATGTTTTTTGAAAACCAAGCGCTCTCACATCACACCGCGTCACGTTGTGCATATCATCCTTATCGCTTCCCGGAAGCAGAACGCCACAGAACCCTTCTCTCCACTGCAACGCATTCCCAAAAGCTGTCTGGACACATAGTTTAAGGTCAATCTATCTTTCATGGATTTCTCCGTCTCGTTCTCAATGAGCAGGGTGAAAGCCTTTCTGTGTCCTGCTCTAGAACACTTCCCCCTTTAACAACGGAATGAGCGCAGAATGTTACCATAGGAAACACTGACAGAGCACCATGAAAGCTAAGGATGATGAAAGAAGCTGGGAAAGCAACATTTGAACATCACCCTTCATTTCCCCTCCCCTCAAAATTTGTCCGCAATGTTACTTTGAATAAACATTAACAATGCATATTTAATGCAAGGGAATTAAAAACAGGTGAATGGTACAACATAAATAAAGTGAAATGGCTATAAACCACATAGTCAAGCAGTGAGTGGAGGGGCGTGAAAATATCTGTATCTGCAGATTCCCCCACAGCCATGGGAACTGAGGGAGAAGGAAAAAGGAGACTAAGCCCTCTGCTGCTTCTTCCTAGTCCAGAAGCTGTAGTGAAATGTGCACACTGGAGAGCCACTGTATATGTAAATTCTTTGTTTGTTAGAGTGATAGCAAAAAATGATAGAAGCTTTTATAGTGTTCAGTTTCAGGTCCCTCCTTTTAACCCTTTCCCCTCCACACACAAAAAAAAAAAAAACGAATTCCTCCACCTCTGCAAAG
>NW_015546034.1:835828-850561 GCF_001515605.1 Sinocyclocheilus anshuiensis | reverse complement strand
ACAAAATACATCATACATCAACACCAGGCCCATGAAGAGGATGTCTCACAGCGCCATTGGCACTCTGTGCAGGAACAGTCATTGGAAAACACATCCACTGAATGCACCATACGATGAACTAAAAGCTTTAGATGTATGAAGGCACACTGCTTAAGTGATCTAGGTGTTTTTTGAGACTAAACAGATGGGGCAAACTACACGAGAGTTAGAAATCTTTTAGTCTTTTCCTTTTTCCAGCATTCATCAAAAACATGTGGCATTTGAAATCCCTCATTTTAGTCAAAGAAATTCAAGTGCACATATGGCTGATTCTAAAGTGATAAAGAAGCTGCTCTTGGCCTAGGGGCCAATAATGTGATTATACTCTATTATTTAAAACCTGAACCGTCCTCCAAAGTTGCTTTCAAAAAAAGAATCTGATAAATGCACTACAGATCATTAAAGGGATAGTTCAACCAAAAAATGAAAATTCTGTCATTAATTACTCACCCTCACGTTGTTTTAAACGTGTAAGACCTTTGCTCATCTTCGGAACACAAATTAAGATATTTTTAATGAAATCCGAGAGCTTTCTGACCCTGCATAGACAGCAACACAACACAAGGCCCAGAGAGGTAGTAGGGACAATGTTTAAAATAATGCATGTGACATCATCAACCTGAATTTTATGACCCTACGAGAAAACTTTTTATGCATCAGCAGCACCACATGCGTCGTGGTACTCTTGTGAACGCACGTCGAAGACCGACACGGAAGAGAAGAAATTGTTGAGTAAAGTCATTATTTTTGTTTTCTTTGCGCACAAAAAGTATTCTCGCAGTTTCATAAAATTACGGTTGAACCACTGATGCCACATGGACTATTTTAACGATGTCCTTACTACCTTTCTGGGCCTTGAAAGTGGTAGTTTTGTTGCTGTCTATGCAGGGTCAGAAAGCTCTCGGATTTCATAAAAAAAAAAAATCTTAATCTGTGTTCTGAAGATGAACAGAGGTCATACGGGTTTGGAACGACATAAGGGTGAGTAATCAATGACAGAATTTTCATTTTTGGGTGAACTATCCCTTTAATCAATTATTAAATCATCCCAAAATCAAGCTAAACAAGCCAGCTTGACCCAAATCCAATGGCACTGATGGGGTCACCTCAAAACGTACTCTGTCCTCTCTAGAACAATATGGGCTAGACAAAGTGAACGCAGAGTGTTTATTCCTAT
Organism: Sinocyclocheilus anshuiensis; assembly: GCF_001515605.1. Taxonomy (NCBI): domain Eukaryota; kingdom Metazoa; phylum Chordata; class Actinopteri; order Cypriniformes; family Cyprinidae; genus Sinocyclocheilus; species Sinocyclocheilus anshuiensis. The sequence continues at coordinate 849,345 of NW_015546034.1, read as the reverse complement.
ATAGGAGGGTGTTTATGCCTAAAAACAATGGTCCCAGTGTAGCAGGTTTATGTATTGCCTCTGCTTCACCCATTAACATAAGCACAGTTAAGTTAAAGTGCTCTCAACCAGCGCCCAACTTCCACGGCACTGATAGACCATTCAAAACAATACAAAAAAAGACGATACAGAATTAGTCACACCCCCGCCCCCCCCTCCCTGTGCAATTAGTGGTAGGAATTAATGATTACAAAACATTCTAACAGCAACAGAACGCAGAGTGTGAGTAACTATGTTTTTTGAAAACCAAGCGCTCTCACATCACACCGCGTCACGTTGTGCATATCATCCTTATCGCTTCCCGGAAGCAGAACGCCACAGAACCCTTCTCTCCACTGCAACGCATTCCCAAAAGCTGTCTGGACACATAGTTTAAGGTCAATCTATCTTTCATGGATTTCTCCGTCTCGTTCTCAATGAGCAGGGTGAAAGCCTTTCTGTGTCCTGCTCTAGAACACTTCCCCCTTTAACAACGGAATGAGCGCAGAATGTTACCATAGGAAACACTGACAGAGCACCATGAAAGCTAAGGATGATGAAAGAAGCTGGGAAAGCAACATTTGAACATCACCCTTCATTTCCCCTCCCCTCAAAATTTGTCCGCAATGTTACTTTGAATAAACATTAACAATGCATATTTAATGCAAGGGAATTAAAAACAGGTGAATGGTACAACATAAATAAAGTGAAATGGCTATAAACCACATAGTCAAGCAGTGAGTGGAGGGGCGTGAAAATATCTGTATCTGCAGATTCCCCCACAGCCATGGGAACTGAGGGAGAAGGAAAAAGGAGACTAAGCCCTCTGCTGCTTCTTCCTAGTCCAGAAGCTGTAGTGAAATGTGCACACTGGAGAGCCACTGTATATGTAAATTCTTTGTTTGTTAGAGTGATAGCAAAAAATGATAGAAGCTTTTATAGTGTTCAGTTTCAGGTCCCTCCTTTTAACCCTTTCCCCTCCACACACAAAAAAAAAAAAACGAATTCCTCCACCTCTGCAAAGTGCTTAATGGACTACTCCTGTTGGAGAGCTGAGAAGTATCTGCCCCACCTCACTTGGCCTTGACTGGCTCCCTCTCAAGCCAGCGTACGCGCACCCTCTGCTTATAGTGATACTCCCTGAGGTAGTCCCGCAGAGCAGGGGGCATTGGCAGTGCCCCGATGCCATCGTAGGTGATCCCATTGCAAATGGCTGATCGAGCCAGGCTTTGCAGGCCAAATGGGAAGGTCCGGTGCAGAGGCACAGTGAGCAATGGCTCAAAGAACATGCAAGCGCTAGGGTCCTTATAGTGTTCCAAGAGTGCCGTGACGGTGGCTGCATGGAACACGCAAGGGTCGTGTGCATCAAAGCTGAAGTTGTGATTCCACTGCTCAATGCGTGCGTGCAGCGAACGGCCATAGCGACGGAAGCTAACGGAAAACAGGTAGTCTTCTTGAGCCGAGTCTCGCAGGAGAAAGGTTCCCTCGGGCCGACCATCCAGCAGGGCTTCAGCCTCATAACGGTCCATCACACCCCAGTAGCAGGGAAGTGCTGTGATCTGTAGCAGATCTGGAACCAAGCAGTGGATGTAGTCAATCTGAGTGTGTACCTTCCAAGGCCCCTGTTGCTTGCTGCTCAGGAGGCCCTCCGCCGAAGCGTGTCGCTGCTTGGGCCTGCGAGCTTGCAAGCAAAGAGTGGTGGTATCATCGTCCTCAGAGTCACAGTTAGCTGCTGTTGCCCCCCGGCTATCGCCTAGGGCCTCACCCATTCCAGGGGCCAACTTAGGTCCCAGTTTATAAAGGGAAGCCAGAGGGGCTGTGATAGCCTCCACTGTGTGGATTTGGGCATCTGGAGGTGGGTCAACACCCTCCTCGATGCTGAGTCGTCTTCTCTCTCTCAAGCGCTCCTCCTCATCTTCCGGCAATGCACAGGTAGCACCGCAAGCATCTGAGGATGAATCTACTGGTGTCACTGTGACTGGTGCTGTGTGCTGTTTAATGAGGTGCCATTTTCGAGCAAGGTCTGATCCTGGTGCGAAGGGGCACGTCTCCAGCATCAGTTCTGTGATTTGTATCTTACGTTTGGGTGGTGGAAGGTGACTGTTCCGAGAGGATGAGCGCAGTGGGAGGCACAGGCCCACTGTATCATGAATCTGCTGCCGTAGGGAGCGTGCTGCCCCTGACTCCAGCTCCTCACAGCTGCTACCAGTCCCACGTCTGCGCCGAGACCAGCCTGATCGCCGATCTGTGGTCTCCAGAGAACTCTGAGCCTTAGTGGAACATGAGTGTCTCTTCTTTCCACTCCAAGGTGCATGACGTGAGTAAGAGTCTCTGCGGGCTCCCAAGGGAGCACGAGCATCTTCGGTATCCTGCTCGACTGTGATCTCTAGTATCTGGGGTACATCCACTACACAGTTATGGCCCTGTCGTGTCACACTCCCACCGGTCCTCCATACCACTAGAGGGAGTGCCGCCACACTGCTAGAAGGACTAGCAGCCTCCAGTGTGTTGTCTCCCTGGGCCTTGTCCACACTCTGGCATACTGTGTCTGTTTGCAGTTGAAGCTGTGGTGGCATTTCAATTCGAGAACCCCCATCTGTGTGGAGCAGAGATTGACATCCCTTCTTAAGGTTGCTCCACACCTTCCCAACCTTTTCCATGAGGTGGGGGCACCTGGATCTGGAACAAAAAGTCAGACTTCTATTAGTACATGATGACAAATCCCAATGAGATGAAAACCATAGTCATAAGTCCAAAAAAAAGTGGAAGCACAGACATACGAGTGTGCATGTGGGTTGACTAAGGCCCCATTTATACGTCTATCTTGGGTAATCCAATCACAAGTTAATAATTCTAAATATAAGTGTTCATCTTCAAAAATGTTTCTTTCCCGTTCAGAGGAAGTCAGAAACAAACGTGACCACTTTGCCTGTGTAGTAACTTATTAAGCGATCTATATGTAACCTGAACAATCAATTCATTAAACCAATTTACACATTTATACTTTGCCAACAAAATCAGTATTTTTTAAAGAAACATTTATTCATTTAAATGAGACCAACATATAAAAGACTTATCAATATAAAAAAAAATGACCACCTTAAAACATAACGTAAAAAAACAAAGTCCTAAAATAATTGCATAATGGCTATGATAGTGAATTAATGTGAACTCTCACAGTTACAGATCAAGCATAACTGAACATCAATTAATAAAGAAATAAGACATGAATGAATGAATGAATGATGCATTTATATAGCGCTTTTACTGTGTATTGTTGTACACCCAAAGCGCTTTACAATCATGTGGGGGGGTCTCTCCTCAACCACCACCAGTGTGCAGCATCCACTTGGATGATGCGACGGCAGCCACAGGACAGCAGCGCCAGTTCGCTCACCACACACCAGCTACAGGTGGAGAGGAGAGAGAGTCATAGAGCCAATCAAGTGGTTGGGGATTATTAGGAGGCCATGATTGACAAAGGCCAGGGCGGCAATTTGGCCAGGACACCGGGGTTACACCCCTACTCTTTACAAGAAGTGCCATGGGATTTTTAATGACCACAGAGAGTCAGGACCTCGGTTTAACGTCTCATCCGAAAGACGGTGCTTTTTGTCAGTATAGTGTCCCCGTCACTACACTGGGGCATTAGGACCCACACAGACCACAGGGTGAGCACCCCCTGCTGGCCTCACTAACACCTCTTCCAACAGCAACCTAGTTTTCCCAACAGGTCTCCCATCCAGGTACTGACCAGGCTCAGCCCTGCTTAGCTTCAGTGGGCAACCAGTCTTGGGCTGCAGGGTGATATGGCTGTGGTATGACATTAACATACTCAAAAAAAACAATAAGCATTACAACTGCAAAGTGTTTATATTTTTATGATTTATCAACAGGGAGTGACAATCACTCAATACATGATGCAATTATAAGTGGCCACAGGAGACTCAGGAGAATTAAGGATGTTAATTCCAGGTGTATATGGCAATCTTTCTCGACTGACCACTTAGGATTGGATCACCCAAGACAGATGTTAATACCAGGTGTAAACAGGGCCTAAGTGATTAAAGTGTTGCCAGGCAGACTCACTGAGACTCAAGGCCAGCGCTAAAAATGAACTAATGGAACTGCTCCCAGTCAACATGCTGCTTACAATGCCAGTCTGGGCCTGTCTTTTCTGACCCACCATAGCAGAGCACTCAGCAGCTAATGAACTGAGAGATTTTGCATGATCTCTGTAAATCCTATCTTCCTTAATCGCTGTGTAAAAGAACTTTTGATTTGGCTTTAACTTTAATAATCTTGAAAAAGCTCATGCACTCTTCCCAAACAGAAGCATGAATTTGTGTTTGGGCTAATTAACTGTTCACTGGCAGTTATTCACATGTAATTGTAAAAGTAACACCATGATAGACCAGACCAAAAAGTCAGAACAGGCCAAACGTGAGTCAGCTAAAAATAGAGTAGTGATCGCCTCCAGGTGAAGCATGAGCTCAAGAACTGCATGTACTCTGGCTAACCCATCCTTTCACAGGATAAACTTTCCACCTATGAACACATAAAGCAAGCTGTATAACCCAAGTGCATGTCTTTCTATGGAAAGCCAAGAGAGTTGCAAAAATTTAAAATAAATAAATGGTAATAAAACCAATAACATAATATTAAAAACAAAAAAGCCACAACAAAATAACTATCAAAGCATGTCATTGCATTAATTTGCAATCAAAAACTAGCACTTTAAATTATTTAATGTAAAATATGTCACAACAAGAGAAGCCAGAACTATAGAGAAAAACTGCCATAAATAATTAATGATAGTTCAAGTCTCCTGATAAAAAGAACAACAGAATGTAGGTCATGTGGGAGAATGAGCTACAGTGCATTATTCACCTTCTCTCAGATAGTAGAGAGGAAAAGGATGGGTGTCATGTTTTTAGAGGCTGCTAGGTGTCATGTGTAAATGTCCTACAAATTTCAGTTGGATAAACTTATGACTTGTGATGCTGACAGAAAATCAGCAACTGGTATATTGATTAGGGTGGGAGGTGCAGACTATTCTGTAAAATTGCCTAGTTAAAATTACAGAATTTTTCAACGTACAAAGGCTTGTTTGCAGTGTTACAATAATTGAGTCCATCTCAAGGATGAGTCCAAGACTGTATTTTCTATGACTAGTCGAGACCAGCTCATTTGAGTAAGGGTCCAGTTCAAATGCTCCCGAAAATATGGTCTTGGTCTCGGACTTGAGACAGACTTCAGTTCCGAGCCCAGTCTTGTCTAAACTCGTCCAAACCAAACTTCCAAAAAAAAAAAAAACCTTTAAACAACAATGAAAGGCAGGCAGATTCCAAATTCCAACTCCTGAACTGAGAGAGAGAAGAGATTTCATTAATCCTTAATTTTGCATAACCCTAAATTGTTATAGACCTGTTGCTTTAATATCATGGTGGATTCATCTTTGTGCTAATGGCCATCAGGTTAGCGGTCTGTAAATGCAGTAAAAGTAATAAATATACTAACAGTAGCTAAATGGCGTGGGATCTCAACTTTAATTGAGAATTTAAATTTTCTTTCATCTGGATGAGTTACAAGCTATATTTAAAGAAAGCAAGTCATAATACCCTTGTACTTTTAAACCCTCACCTTCATTCATGTTTCTATATATTAGACCTGCTGCTCAATGTCAGTACAGTACACGAGTGGACATACAGCAAAATCCTATTAACTCTCATAATCTTCCTTCTGTCTTTTCTGCCCATCTTTCCTCTGGTCACCTTGTCTTTGTCCCTTTCAAAGCCAGTCTGAGAGCATAAAGGATGACCATAAATCAAAGTTCAGATCTGGCAGTGCAGCTATGGCGACAATGTGCACAGAGGCCAACAAGCCTAACCTTTCCCCCAAACTCAGAAACTTGCTCCACTTCCAGAATGAGCATGCACTACATATGTAAAATTGTGGTGCAGGGTGGTCAGAAGGGTTCATGAAAAGGGGTCAAAGAGTTCATTAAGATGTATTCTGTGAAACTCTGTGCTAAATATGAAGCCAAGGGTCATTTGTTTTTTGCCTAGATTTGCAATCAAACAAGTTGCATACATATTGAAAGACTGTTGCGCAAAAAGTATTGCATGACCAACGTTAGCACTACTGAAATGACTAGAACTGTGGTGAATTGACATTATATAACCTAACGCAAACGTGGTTGGGAGGCACACCAGAGTGAATGTACATTAACTTCCTAGTGCAGTCTGGTCTCAAAGGCCAAGTCTATCACCTGAAGTCAACCACTTCCCAACACACACCAACTGTGGAGATCTTCAATATACTGTCTTTTGAAACCCCATGGGCAAAAGACCAGAACCAGAGTACACCCTCTTGTGTACTCTATATGTAAGATGTGTATATATTCTATGCAATGGTAATCTTGGCAATAACCTGTAACACATACATGATGTAATGAATCCGGCCGTTTTGTCGAATGTTTCCATCCCTAATGTTTTCTTATACTATGCACGTGACACAGGGGAGGCTCATGTTTGGCTGTGGGGCTCCCTTGTGTGGCTAAGAGACAGAACCGCAACGCAAGACCAAACATACAAAACTATTTCAAAATATTTGGCTCAAAAATTGGTTGAGACAGCATATTGGCAAAGGCAATGCCCCTTCCTCAAGTGGAAATCAAACCTACACAGACACTATAAATTACCCCAGAATTTGCCATTCAGGATTGAGATGCTGATATAGTTGAACCAATATACCTATATACTTATGTATATAGTTATATTGCAATACTTACATACATAGTTATATTACAATATATTATAGTCCTGATATTATAATATCAGGAATGAAATAAAGACCTAGTCTACAGAGGGTCTATGGGCAACATAAAGTGAAAATGCTTCTCATTTAAATACAAATGTTTTCATTACTTACAGGATTATCTGCTTAACAGAAATTTGTAAAATCTCTCAGTACTTGGTTTGTACACCTATTACTTCAATGACAGCAGTACTCAAGCTGCATGAACTCCATAAGTCTGTGTCAAACCTGATGATCATGTTCCTCAGCATGATTTGAGAATGTTCCAAAGAGCATCTTGTGCTTCAGTGGAAGAACATCTGACTGTCTGTACAAAGGAGTTCACATGATCAGTGTAACAAATTTAATTACTTGATCAGCAACCTGGAAATCCAAAATCTTAAATATTTCACTTCATATGAAAACATTTGCTTTCAGTCCTGAAACTTCTGGATCTCACTATAAAAAGGAATTTTCTTAGATTGTCATAACCATTCATTTCTATCTTTATTTGTAATATATTTTATGTTTAATATGTAAAATATTTTGAGTAATGTAGTTATAAAGTGTTAGAACTTTAGAATTTCTGTATTTAATTAAATACAGATATGTGCTTGTATATTGTACATCACTACAAGAAAACACATTACTACAAATAAAATACAAGAATACAAAAAGATGTAACAACCGATTGTCTCTACATTAGATTCCACTCATTCTATAGACACTGAACTAATGATTATATAGATTAGAATAAGAATACATCCTAACTATTAATTACATCATAATCATCAAATACCTAAGCCATAACCACCTTAAGTTGTTTATTTTCCCAACATTTACATAGCAAATTTTCATTCAAGCTTTTTTAGCAAATGCATACTGCAGAAATGCAGTGCAATGAGAAGAGTTTAAATACTAAGAATGACTTTTTCAAATCCTACATTTACCCCATCAATTCTACTTTTCCAATAGCCCCCTCTGTCCCCCCAGGTCTTGCCCCCCTTCACCTGATACTGCAGCCAAATTCTACACCAGACATCTCTAGCACCCAAGAGCCAGAAGAGGAAGCAGTCCGGAGCAGTCCGCCTCGTTCTCATGCTGGACAGACACTCACAATCTACACAGTCATTTCAAACAAACATTCACACCAAAATTCAGCTTCTGTTCACAGACAGATCGCGCATGCTGTTCGTGCCTGAGCTCTTTTGATAAAAGTCTGAGCGCCACATGAGACTGAGAAAGAGCCCCTATCAACCGCATACACCTTCAGTAGCATGGATGTAAAATATGCCCGTCTCTGACAATAAGAAACTATATTAAATGAAAAACATCTGTATTATATAAAATAAATTAAATATGAGTACACTAAGTGGTAGAGTCGTACATATAGTTGATTATAACATCCATGCCCTGGATAGCACACAGACAGGGTGGGTTGTACTTCCTTGAACAACAGATAAGACAGACAGAGCCTCAGCAATGGTGTTTTACTTTAGCTGCTCTAAGAAAAAGTGGCATCTCTGTTTAACTCTACACTAGTCCTTTTAAACGCTAGGAACAATCTTCGACCCATAATTAATACATGATCACAATTATGATCCATGTAATACTATGAAAAAATGTTTTTGTTTTAATATCAAACTTAACAGCATTATGTACACTACCGTTTAAAAGTTTGGGGTCCAATTTTTTTTCATTAATACTTTTGATCACTTGAATGCATCTCTGCTAATAAAAACTAACAGCAGAGACATTCACAATGTCACAAAACATTTCTATTTCAAATACATGCTGTTATTGTGAGCCAAAGCAGCATGTTAGAATGATTTCTGAAGACTAGAGTAATGGCTGCTGAAAATTCAACTTTACCTTCAAATATATACATTTGATTTTATAATTATAGAATTATGATTATAATTAGGACAACAGACAAACTAAATTATTTTAAATTATATTTCATAGTATTGCTGTTTTTACTGTATTTTTGATCAAATAAATTCAGTCTTGGTGAGCATAAGAGACATTAAAACATAAAAAAAAAAAAACTTTGAACAGAAGATGGTTAAAAATAAAGGTTCTTTATTGGCATTCATGGTTCCATGAAGAACTTTTAACATGGAATCTTTCCATTGCAAAATGGATTTTTAAAAAGTTTTTTTAGATTAATAAAATGTTTTTTCACACTAAGAAAAACTGGTTCTTTTATGAACTGTTCACTAATGGTTCTTCTGTGGCATCACTGCAAAAATCTCCTTTCTGAACCTTTATTTTTAAGAGTGCAGTGTAATATACATTTAAGACACATGGAACCTCATAATTTCTTTCATAAAATAAATCTATAAAATAACAATAAATAACCAATAAACAAATCTATTAGCATTGATATTTGAGACTAATTTGAATCATACAACCTCGCCACTAAGAAGTTAACACCAGATGTTAAAACTTTACAATAAGGTTTCATTTGTTAACATGAATTAACTACATTAGTTCAGCATTTATTAATCATAATGTTAATGTCAACATTTACCAAACATTTATTTAAAAAAATATCTGTTAGCAATAGATAATTCACTAAACTTTTTTTTTTTTATTAACACTAACACTAATTAATAAATGCTGTAAAAAAAACAATACTGCTCATTGTTAGTTCATGTTAGCTAATGAGGCCTTACTGTACAGTATTACCGATGTACTTAAGTGTAGTGAAGCAGCTTTCTAGGAAACGTCTGTTGCAATGTCTAAGCCCCACTCAAGACAACTAAAATATCTGGACAGGCCTTAACCTCTGCACACAGAAATACTTCAGCAGGAGTTTAGTGCCTCTCACTCTCTGCTAATTTCTTGCGTGTCAAAAGAATGTATCTGTGATACCCTGAACTAGCAGGTCATATTTCAAAAACCAATTTGTTTTCTGAACAAACCCACAACCTTTAGCACTGTGGCAGGTCTGCAGAAATAGAAAATATTCTTAGGTATCCTCAAACTCCACAAACCACACGTTTTGGGAAAAAGACCACTGTAAAGCTGTAGTGTTAAGGAGGTTTTATGGGCCTACTGAGGTTACACCACTGTATATCTTATGCAACAATGGGCCACAATCCCCTATTTAGAACATATAGATAGGCATTAAGCCTACACTGAGTAACATTTCCCACCTGATACCACTTGGATCAATGCACTTTTTGCAAATTCGAACATACGCGAGTCAGAAACTAAACAAGGTTCTAGGCAAATTGCCTCTCAGAAGTTACAAAAACATCCCAGATATTTAAAACGTGCACAGTGAATTTATCTGTTATCTAACATTTGACATATTTCATAACATATATTCTAAGAGTTTCTATTAACAGATTCAGTATGGGTTTTGTTTCGCCGCAGACACTGTTGTGACCTGCAGCTGTCACATATCTGTCTCAAAAACAAATTCTAGAGGTGATTGTCTTATGATATCTTGGGATTATTTATGGCTTCTTTCATATTTAATTTTATAAATTCATTTCACACGTATCGGTCAAAATTGTTCAGATTCAGAATGAACAGATTTAATTATAGTATCTAACATAAAAGAAGTTTTTTTACATGGTAAAAATAAATATATATATGACCCTAGACAACAAAACCAGTCATAAGGGTAAATTTTTTTAAATTGATATTTAAACATCATATGAAAGCAGAATAAATAAGATTTTCATTGATGTATGGTTCAGGATGTATGTTAGGACAGGACAATATTTGGCTGAGATACAACTATTTGAAAATCTGGAATCTGAAGGTGCATAAAAAAAAAAAAATCAAAATACTGAGAAAATCGCCTTTAAAGTTGTCCAAATGAAGCTCTTAGCCATGCATACTACTAATCAAAAATTAAGTTTTGATATATTTACGGTAGGAAATTTACAAAATATCTTCATGGAACATGATCTTTACTAAATATCCTAATGATTTTAGGCATAAAAGAAAAATCGATAATTTTGACCCATACAATGTATTGTTGGCTATTGCTACAAACATACCTGTGCTACTTATGACTGCTTTTGTGGTCCAGGGTCACATATGTATAAAAAAAATAAAAGTTGCCCCATAGCGGCAAAAAATTGCCATTAAACAAAGTTAATTTGTGACACTGATTATATAAAAATGTATGCTCTCAGCTTAAAATACATATATATATTTTTTTTTATAATCTATTCTGGTGTGCAATTTTTAATTTAAGAAAACATGTGAAATTTAAGAAATATGTAAAAAACAAAAAAAAAACAAAGATGAAAAGGTTTATCTTCGTAACAGTAATTTATACCACAGAACTGAATAAGGTTGGCTTTACTCCATGGCAAAGCATTTCTATTGTTTGACATGTTATGTCATTTCATAAGCAGTCATGTGTGTATACGCCTAATAAACCTCAGATAAAGAAACGACCTTTTTTGCCATGTGCCTAAATTTGTCAATTAAAAAAAATGAATAGTATTATTTATTTATTTACATGAAGCAAACTTTCTGTTAAATAGACTAGTCTAGGCCTTTCACATTAACAGTGAGGCAGGTATAGCAGTCAATCCAGGCATGGAAATAGCGGGATTTTTCTGGATATCTTCATGATTTTCACCACACATTACGTGCTATTAGAACCACTGAATTGCATACATTGTATGTGGATCATCAATCTAGGTCTGTGCTGAATAATGTCTCTATACATTTCACTTGGTTGCTTTAGTTGAACCGGCTTCGGACAATCAGAAAGGGGGACGACTGAAAAAAAAACTAGTTAAAAGACATCGAACATTCGCCTTAACATGAACTAATCGATGCGCATTCACAACACACGGAGAGATAAACTCACCGATCCTTCTGTCGAGCTCTTTTATTGTTTTTTCGGGTGTCTTCTTTTGTTTGCGAAAAAAATGCTAACAAGAATAGTCGGGTACATTTTCCCGAGGCTAGAGACGGTGGTGGATAAAACACACGGACGGGATTCGATTGGAACCATAACTGCGATAATCGAAAAGCAAACTGCACGTCAATGTGTCGATTAACTCGTAAACATTTTATATTTTGTATTTACATGGCCTACGATCCCCTCATCCCGTTGGCATTTCTTTCCCTGACGGCCGATATGGTCGCCAAGTGCAGCAGAGAAGAGAATCAGGAGAGGTGGTGGTGGCGAAGCTGCTGTTGACTGACATCAAGGGAATCCAATTGCGCGAAGTTCTGTGTTCCGGCGTATACGGATGGGGAAAGACTTTAGAAGAAAGCGTCACTTCCCCGCTCGAATTCCAGCTAGTGATGGGATGTCTGAATCAATTCAGTGAGTCGGTTCGTTTGAACAGTTGGTTTCAGATAATCGGATCAAAAATGATTCAGACGTTCTTTTACGTAATTACGAGTATACGTGGTCCCTGATATCCCGGCTTGGTATATTACTGAAACTTTCCGAACAATAAAGCCAAACATAGGCACATTTTGCAGTTTAAAAGTGTTATAAATAATAAAACAATAAATAATGATATTTCGCTTATTGTAATATCATATCTCATATATGTGTTTATATATATATATATATATATATATATAATACCTTGCTGTGTACAACGTTAAGCTAACCGAGACTTGTCATTGCACTTTCATATTGTTGCTCTTTTGTTAGTCTTTTTTATTGCTTCTAGTGTCCTCATTTGTAAGTCACTTTGGATAAAAGCATCTGCTAAATGACTAAATGTAAATGTAAATCTCAGTTCAGTGTGTTCAGCCTTTATATGCATAAAAGCATTTTAATCATCATTTGCATTGAAATTAGGCCTATGCTAAAATGATTTTACATTTCTTGGCTAAAACGTTTTCCACGTGTTACAATGATATTTATTAAAACTAAAACTCGCTTTTGTATGTTGATAAAGCAATAAAGACATACAATGTTGTACAAAGTTGTAAAAATACTTAAAGTAACTTACTTTTCGCCTCATTAAATTCTCAGTTCACTTTGAAAATTCGTATCTTCTCTTTCTGATTATCTTCTCCTTTCGGTTTACTACCACGAATCGGGCATGTCCGAACATTTTTCTCCTGGACCTATTCAGTTCGATAAACGAATCGTTAAGGTGAGATTTGTGAACCGGTTCAGCTCCATAAAAAGAGATCCGATTCAAAAGAACGCCTCGTTCACGATTCGGCCTTCACTAAATCCAGCCCCAGACTGTAGTGGACGACAGATCAGGGCTACGTTCAGCCCCGACAAAAACGGTGCAAAACGTTGTTTAAACGGAAACGATGGTGCGTTGAACACCCTGTTTTCGGAGCCTGATGAAATCGGTATAAATAGGTGTTTAATACTGCAAAATACGGTCGATGGTACAGTCACTGCCCTTGCCCTCCAGAATAAAAGAGAACATCCCAATCAAATGAAGGGATTTGTGGAAACTGTGGTTCCTAATTATTGTGATCCAACATTTGCCTCGCATTTCAGGATGAAAAGACAAACATTTCAGGTGAAGGATAATCCACTTCTTACCTCCAAGACTGTGTTATGATCTATATGACCTTATTATTTTTATTGTGAGTATTAGGCTTATCATTATTGCTGATCACTGTTGTTGTGCTATGATATTGTAATATTTACCATTATATAATCAGAGGGGTATAAAAAAGTTTATGAAAGTGTCACTCCATAATACAATAGCAAAATATATAAATATGTATAG
>NW_015546034.1:821434-835816 GCF_001515605.1 Sinocyclocheilus anshuiensis | reverse complement strand
TTTCACAATTTCTTACGAAAATTAATAATTTTCCAAACCTAACTAAATAACTGGAGGCAGAGTTATTTTTAACTCCATGTAGATCACAAACCTCTGAAATTGGTTGATAATTGTAAATGTTATCGTGTTTTTATCCGGAAAAAACCGCAGCTCCTCCGTTTACCTCCATTCATTTTTAAGGCAGTCTTGCCTTCACAAACATGGCGGACGCGTCGACGTATCGCAGCAACGGCTCAAAGCGACCAATGAGGCGTCTAGGTATTTAAGATATAAACACAAATTAAGACGTTAAGTGTCTGTGCTGAAAAGCAAACTTGCACGAATGTATCCTAACTTGCATAATGTGTTTTGATCTGTATGTAGTGTTATGTAGGGCGATTATGTAACTAGAAACACGAGCAACCACGTGTATACGTTTACATGCACAATTTTTGGTTCAATCGGACTGCTGCGTCATTGCACATGCGCAGTTCTTTCAGTTTCGGAGTTAAATCCGATCGAGTGTTTACATGCACTCTCAATCGTATTAGAAAATGAATAAACCACCCCCTTCAATCCGATCGAAATTTCATTCTGATCGAGCTCAGTCAAATCGATTAAGGTGTTTACATGAAGGTTTTTCGATTGAGCCGTCAATCCGATTAGGCCTACAAATGGATTATTTGGTTGCATGTAAACGCGTAGCCAGTGACACCATACTGTATGCAATTGCATGGAGAAGTGTTGCCCATTTAAAGAAAGAATAATCAGAAAAAAAATTAAAGCTTGTGTTACTTTAAACAAAAAAAAAATTGTTTTGAGCTTGCACATCGAGAAATGGCTGTCAAGCACTTCATTTATTGGATTTTGTTCAGTTGTGTTATATAAGCTATCCAATGTGTCATAACGGATTTGTGAGTGTAATGAAAAATCATCTTAAAAAACACCCTGACATTATATTTAGCTATAACATAGTAAACAATAAGTGAAATACAAAAGAGTTTCTCTATAAATAGTTTCTAAGAAAAGGAAACAGTGTTGACTATCATGTGAGTGAGTCTTCCTTTATCCAGTGTCCCCTTCATGCAACCTAGTCAGGTGACATGGGTGCATGTTGTGTGACAAAGGCTTGCTTTTCTTTAAAATCCCCCTGTAAGTCACAGTGTCAACTACTGACCTTTACAATCAGTGAAGCTCATGTGTGCTTGGACTCTAACAACATATGCTTTTCATCTCCTTACAGTATTCAGATACTTTGATATTCATATAGGGCTCTCTGTGGATTACTTAATCATGCGACTTTAGAAAGTCTAAATCAGCAAAATTCACGTGAGCAAGATTAGGCAAAAATGTGTCCAACCTTATTAATTGCTGGAAGGATACTGCAGTGTTTGTTTCTTGATATTTGGAGACATTTGGATGGAACTGACAAAATATCCTTTAACGTTCGCACTTAGCGTTATTGTTAAATGGAGGTATATGAAAATGCTTTTAAATTTCGTGCAGTAGTTTTAATTTTAGGTCGTTTGCTATGACAACCCCCACCTCCCATTTCAAGTAAAGTTGTTTTAATTAATCTTTATGGAATAATTAAAAGTGATATACTGCCCTCTACTGATTTAATCTGCTTTAAACATAAAAATGCCCCTTTTCAACCACAACACAGATTTGATTGATTTATTTGTACCCTGCATTTGTTATGTTGATAGACTACTTTTTTAGTATGAGATTAACCCTTTAAACCTCCGGCGGCACAAAAAAATTCAAAATTAATGTAATTATTTCCATCAACTCTTAACGAGCGCTGAGCAGTTCCTCTAAACCGAAGTGTACCGCGGGCGGGACGCACCCCTTCTGCCACAATATTACTAATCATATTTTTTCAAACCACTGCCTTGATCAACAAAAAATGGATATCTTTTGAAAGCCCAGAGTCTGAGCTTTACAATGAATGTAGCCACTTTGATTAACTCCAATAGTGCCGAGTTACTTGCTAATAAATGACAACAAAAAAAATCATAATTTACAAAATATGTTTTTTGTGCCATGTACTCTAATATGTCAAAAATATAGCTCAGATAGTCATGTGTCATATGTCATTTGAAAGGTCTCATTGAGTAGAATATAGAAATGTTTGGGGCTTTGAATAAACTGGAGCGAGTTTTTGTACAAGAAGGCACCCCCAGACCCATATGAAAATAATGTATTGATGTCACCGTTTTACTTGTAACTTCATAAAACATGATCAGATCCTGGAAAAGTAGGCACCATTATTTATGGGACCATAAAACCATAAAATGAGCCCAAAATCACTATAATCTGCCATTTATATCTAAAGATTTTCCTCATGAATTTATAACCCACATAAAACTGCACAGGCAGCATAGTTTAGCCAAAAAAATCTAAGGTAGCTGTCATGTGGCGATTTCACTCATAACTTCATGAAACATGCATATATCATAGAAAATGACACGCCATTATTTGCAGAAAATTCCCCTGATTAAAAAGAGCCCAAACTCACTATAATCCATCGCTCCGATCTAAAGATATCTCTCATAAAGCTATAACACATAGAAAAGAATTAGGTCATGTAGCTTAGTCTATACATACAATTCATTAATTGTTAATACTTTCAATCACTCATTCATTACTTTTTGTATGAAATAAAGTCTAGCTGCATACAGTCGTAACAAAACCCACTGTAAGCTATTTCAACAGTCCACGCCTGACGTTCACATGATTACATGTCAAGCAAAAATCTCAAGAAAACTTATCTTTTTTGGGGAAAACAAGCTTTGTCACAGAAATAAGTCTTGGATATGCTGCTAAGTGGAATGACCATAATGTTAATATTTTCAGTCATATGATTTCAATAAATAAGAAAAAATAATACAACTTTTAAAAAATTCCCTCAATAAATTATCTTTTGACTTTGAACAGGTTTTGCTAACATCATGGGAACTAAATGTGCCCGCAAGGACAGTAACTAAATCATTAGGAAATATGAGGAACATGTGGCTTAATAAACATACAAAATAATAATTTAATGTAATATTAATATGCAAATACGTTTTTGTGATGGTTAGATTTTGAATAAGGGGATATAAAATATCCTAAGCTCAGTATACACAGTTGACATCAATGGGAGTCACATGCAATGGGCATTTGTGTACACCTTTCAAATAAATAGAATTCTTTGCCTATGCATTTATATTTCACAACAACAACAACAACACTATCAACAACATTAAGTCTAGTTATTAGGCTATTATTTAAAACTTTCAAAGAATTTGACGTGTCTAATACAGCTTATGGGGGTCTAAGCTTATGTGTGAGCACGTGAGGTCATATGCTCAGAAGTTTGACGCTGATTTTTGTGCCTTTACATTCAGACTAGCAAATCACGAATCAGTTACGCATTATTCAATTACACCCCATAAAAAGGGTGTGACGTGTAAAACACAATAGAGCGCGTGCTCACACTAAATACCGACGCGTTCAATTGGACACAGTGATAGTGGAGGGCTGCTATAAATGCCACGCCGAGTGGGAGAGACTACACTGCAACTGAATCTCAACTCAGAAGCACTACGACGATCAATACCTGGGAACCGGTTGCAGTTCTGAAATAATATAGGCTACATCTGTTTGCTTTACGACTGTAGCTACTTTTAAATAAACAATAATAGCCTGTTAATAATTTATTCTCCTTTAATTAGTAATTTTAAAGTATTTTAAAATGGAATACCAAAAGGCGGCAGAATTGAACGGTTTGTGCAATGGCAAAATTGTCAGAGTATCTCTGCCGTAACGGCTTTAGCGAGCTGACAGTCGATTCGAAAAAAGTCGCTGTCCAGCACAAAAACGAGATATCCCGAAAAGAGGCGGAGGATGAGTCGCGGTTACCTGCTCTGGAGGCGGCGTACACAACCATCCTGCGAGGTCTGGGAGAAAACACAGACCGGCAGGGGCTCCTCAAAACCCCGCTCCGTGCTGCAAAGGCCATGCAGTTCCTGGCCAAAGGCTACCACGAGACCATCTACGGTAAGTAGGCCTATAGGCTATTATTATGCAGAAAATAATTACATTATACAAGTTCACCTGCTGTCTGATATTCCGTTTTAAATATAGGGGTTTCAAACAACGTTTTAGTAGGAAATTACAAGTCAGTCAACAGAAATCACTTTCACCGGAGGAGGTTACTATAGCAACACTTCCAGCTAGGATAGGCTACTTTTTATTTCTCTCATATTACTCTTGTTATACTCGACTGTTTATTTCTTTATTATGGTTTTACACAACACAAATATACCACAGAATATGAAATATACTACTATTGTACATTGTTTAAAAAGTCTTTAAGATAGCTGACTGTGTATAACAGGGGTGCCCAAACTCGGTCCTGGAGGGCCGGTGTCCTGCAGAGTTTAGCTCCAACTTGCCTCAACACACCTGCCTTCAAGTTTCTAGTATGCCTAGTAAGAGCTTGATTAGCTGGTTCAGGTGTGTTTAATTGGGGTTGGAGCTAAACTCTTCAGGACACCGGCCCTCCAGGACCGAGCTTGGGCACCCCTGGTGTATAAAGTTGTGTTGCGCAAGAGCAGTCGATTGTGCTCCCAAAATGACTGACAGATAAAGTAGACCCTCTAAAAGTCACTGGATTATTGGATCATTGGGTATCTATACAAAATTTCACGTAAATATGTTAGAAATATGTTATTATTTTCTAGTTTTTAATATATAGTTTCACTGTTTATTTTATTAACCCCTTCAGACCCCCCCCCACTCCCCACTGAGCATTTTTAGTCCTCAATAGTTCTTAGCTCATCACCAAACTGGGTTTTTTATTTATGGGTGTGATTGTAGCCAAAATTATGATCACATCATTCTAATCCAAGTGTTTTTCAGTGGGCTAAGTCACATAACACTAAAAATATTTACCCATGGTGTGTTTGACAATTCCACTACGTTGGTGAGGTATTGTATAAAATACTTATACGTCATTCTGGACTTGCTCAATTAGTCTGCAACAGATGCTGAAAGCACCAGCTTCAATAGTCTGATTGGTGTGAAGGACTACTTAAACTAATCACACTTTCTCCTGAGCTGACCTGATTTATGAGAGGGCTTTTTAATGTGTATTGTTTTCAAAGTTTGTTTTTATAAAACCTTTAATATTTTCATTTTGTGTAAACCCTATCAAAATTATTTGTTAAGTAATTAACTTTTGTATATATATGTTTTTCTTATTCCACAGATGTCCTTAATGATGCCATCTTTGATGAAGACCACGAGGATCTAGTTATTGTGAAAGATATTGACATGTTTTCACTTTGTGAACATTATCTAGTACCATTTTTTGGCAAGGTATGTCTCAGTATCTGCTGATAAAGTCAATGAAAGATGCTTTTAGCCACTCAGTTTATGTTATGCTTGATGTTGCACCGCTAGGCAAGGCGGTTTCATGGGTTGTAAGGGAATCATTGATGCATACATTTGTCTGGGCCTGGGAGAGTGTTGCTTGCTGGGAGGTCAATGGGTTCTTTTCAATGAGCTGTAGTGCATAAGAAATAAATGTTTTTATGTTAATTCATCTGTAGGTTCACATAGGATATCTGCCAAGTAAAAAGGTTGTTGGCCTCAGTAAGCTTGCGAGGTGAGTATACAACTTGCAAACACACACACACACACACACACACACACACAGACAAAATTTAGTGTGCCAGTCTCAGACGGACGGTAAAGGGCCTTGTTCTCAAATCAGAGTAGGTCTGAAAAAGAGAATGTATTAGTTACAAGTGGCTGAGTTCTTCTGTTATCACAGCTCATTCACTTGAGGCTTAGATCCAAAGCCTGGCACAGTATCCTGTCCCATCTGAAAAACGCCAGACTAGCTGACTTCTGGCGCTGAGGAAATCCCCCTCAACTCCCACTTCCACTGTAGGGTGGTTGTGGGAACCATTAACATTGCAATCCTCACAAAATATCATGTGCAGCCTGGTGCTTCCTTTGCCTGAGTAAAATAAACCAGACTTCATGAGACACCATTCATCAGTCCCATTGATATCTATTACTAATTTTATCACAAAATTGTCTGAAATGTTTACCATTTACATTTATAGTTCTATACAATATTTATTGTCATTCTTTGGGAAGGAAATAGCTACATATTGAATTGGTTGTTTGATAAGTGTCACATGTTTGGTGATTTTTTTAACTTACGTGCTGTGAATTTTTGTCGCTCTTAGGATTGTTGAAATCTACAGTCGCAGACTTCAAGGTAACGATCACAACTGTTTTATTATTTAGATATCTAAAAAGGGAGATAGACCTATATTAATGTTCAAAAAAACGGTAGAATTATTTCTATATTTTTAAAGAAATGAATACTTTAATTCAGCAAGGGTGCATTAAATTGATCAAAAGTGACATTTGCAAATGCAAATACATTTCCTTTATATTCATCAAAGAATCATGAAAAAGAATCATCATGTTTTCCACAAAAATATTAAGCAGCACAACTGTTTTCAACATTGATAATAATAAAACATATTTATTGATCACCAAATCAGCATATTAGAATGATTTCTGAAGGATCTCTGTAAAATTATGCCTTCCAAACATAGGAATAAATTACATTCTGCAATTTATTAAAATAGAAAAGTTATTTTGAATTGTAATATTTACAATATCACTATTAAAATAGGTTAGAGGTTTTTTTAAATATTGAAAATCTTACATACCCATAACTTTTTGAACAGTAGAATTGCTAGTGTTACTTATATAGTAATAGTCATGTGTAACGTTTATTTTTGGCATTAGCATCTCTCAATCTCAACCTCAGAATTTACTGTTGAATCCATGCTGCACCTCACATTTGTCGTTTCTTCAGTGTTTTACTATTAATTTTTTTTTAATACAGTCCAAGAGCGCCTAACAAAGCAAATAGCAATGGCAATCTCTGAGGCCTTGCAGCCTGTCGGTGTGGCAGTTGTCATCGAGGCAGCGTTAAGTATTTGAAAGACGAAACACAATCATTTCATTAGATTATATACTAGCCTTCTTTCTCATAAACCCATGTTTCTTAATACAGATCAATGCGATTAGATTTCACATAACTTTAAAGCTCAGAATACAGTACAGTCATTCAGCTGCTTCATACAGTGGCTGTCATGGTTGATGAATTATTTCTACAATAACACGCATGAAAATTTGTATTTCAAAGGTTATTTGTGGCCTGAATGGACGTTTGTTGTTGCAGTCACATGTGTATGGTCATGCGTGGAGTGCAGAAGATAAACAGTCGTACTGTGACCAGCGCCATGCTGGGTGTGTTCAGAGAGGATCCAAAAGCTCGAGAAGAGTTCCTGGCCCTGACCAAAGGTGCACAGTGATCACACTACCTTCCCTGCTCCAACTCCATCAGTGTGTTTACAGCCAAACAGGTCAATGAATATTCTCTACATTTGAAACCCTCCATGGTGCTAAGAGAATCTCACTGAGCCAGAGTTGTAGATCTTTCCACCAGCTACTGAGACTCGGCCTACTGCTGAAACTCAGGAGTCTTCACTGTTTGCATATATTGCATATAGAAAATGTGAATATTGAAAGATCAGTGTTACATGAACTACTAGTTTTGAGAAACTAACACCGAATGGCCAAACATTCACACAGCTGCCTTAAAACTGACATTTCTACTATCTTACTTCTGATATTAACAATTAATAAATTAACATATTGCCTCAGATACTTGTCTAACCTTACGACTTTTTACAAAATGAAGATACTAGAACTTATTTGTATATAACTTTAAGAGAAATACATATTTTTGTCATATACTCTGATTAGATCATATTTAAGAGGTCATAAGCAAACATAATGAATAATTTATAGTTATACAAGTCAATGAAAGGTTTATTGTGACATTACTGTGTGGCATAATTTATAAATGGTTAGAAATAAACAACATTGCCATTAGGATATTGTCACTTTTTTTTTTTTACACAATATATGTACTGAATTGTATAAGAAATCAAAACAAATTTCAACCATGCCAACTGCAACAATAAAGCACCATTATGAGAAGCATTTGTCTGTGTTTTTTCAATGCAAATAACTGATTTCTGCAAAATGTTGTCACAATTTTATTCGTCAAGAAATATTTACAGATGTAAAAATGTAGGTGTCCCGGACAATTCTTCATTTAATTGATATTAAGGAAATTACATTATACAGAATCTAAGTATTTCTATGTTGTGACTTCTCACACTTAAAATATGGCAAAAAATATACATACTGTAATAAGAGCATCCATAACAGTTAAACCCTATTATACAATTATGTGGGTCCAAGAGAAATGAAATTCCAAATGATCACTAAAAAAAGAAAACAACAGATCTCCAGTAACCATCTGAAACAGTGTTGACAAAAAGAACCAGTGGCAGAAGAATACGAAATGGAAACGGACTATAAACATATAACTGCACACTGAACTTGTAGCTGTCTTATATTGGTATGTCACTGTCTATTCGTTTCATATTTACATTAGATTTTGTAATAGTGAACAATGCCTTGAAAACAGTAGAGGAAATATAACTTCAAACAAGATAGATACATTCATATTTTTTTTAATTGTGGGAAGAGGTCAAATTTACAAGTCAAAGTCTAGACTTTGGTAAGACCCAATGGCTAAATAAGTAAAAAAGCGCAATAAATTGCCATGAAGAGAACTTATTTTTATTAAATGGCCTAACCACTGTCATCATGAATAAGAACATTTTCTAAACATGTTCCCCAGCAAATGTACTCAAAGGCATCTACATTGTCCAAACAGTACAAGCCACTATATTGCTCTAAGGTTGTTTAGTGAGAGAGAAATTCCACTGAATATTTGATATAAATACAGTCATAAACGTAGAGCACTCCTTTTGCACCACAAAACGCAGCAAACTAAACTCTTTTGTGAACTCAACACAATCATTCTCTCAACACTTGGAAGAGTCAACACAGACATCCACAAACATCCCCATCTCAGCTAAAGACAAATCTCCCATCAAACTGAGGTCTGTTTGTAATTCTTGGTGTCAAGAACCTTCTTCCCACACATGGCACAAATTCCTGTAAAAGTAGAAAAAGAGGGGTGGTGAGCACATATAGCCGTGTGACAGAAACAAAAGAGCACCTAAGCATTCCCTTGCTATCCATCTCACCTTTTTTGTAAGCACATCCCTGACAGTAATGTGAACCAGACTGATGGACAGAGCTTTTGCATATTCTGCATGTGGCAAATCCAGACTTCCCATAAGGATCAAACCTGTCAAAATAGTAGACGCATTGTTATTACATTATTATGACTTTCAAATCTAAATGTATTACAAGACTGTGATGGTGAAACATAAAATTCCATGCAACAAACCTGGCTTTTTTTGATGTCAGCATTTTATTTTCATTAAGCTTTCGACCACCACTCTCTGTAATATAACGGTTTGCAGGTTAGTATTCAGTGTTGACGAAGCATAAATACAAATATATAAAAGGGTAATAATAAACATAAAACGTTAGTTCATCTTTAAAACGATTACCTGTTGTGTTTCTAGCCCCATCTTTCCAGGTATCAGGCGTGATGACTCGCCCCAGCTTCTTCTCGCCTGCGGAGGCCATATGTAATTCACAAAAGTCCGACAGCACACACATTTCATGTTTGATTGATCAAATTTCACGTCCAAATACACAGCATATTAATGTTTAACATAGTCTATATATATATATATATATATATATATATATATATATTAAAAAAAAACTACAAGCGACGTTTATATTTATAGCACAGTTTTGTTGTTTCTCTCGCTGATCTTGCTAGCGAGCCAAATAATTATTGCATACGAACTACAATATTAACGACGTAGACATATTTGTGTAAAACAAATAACCCTTTGATATACAATATGATTTATAATTTAACTACTTACACTTCTCGCAAACCATCTTCAAATGTCAGAAAATCTTAGCTAACACGTCTAGATAGTTCTGTTGTTGTACAAACGAAGCTAGAAACACTGCTCACATAGTAAAGTATGACGTATGATACGTTGTCAAAATAAAAGTCCTAAGAAATCCCACTCAATATAGTTGTATCAACGTTTATAGTCTGTGGTTGGATTTAGCGAGAAACAAAAAATTGTGTGCAGTAACAGTGGATGCTACTCCTACAAATAATAATAATAATAATAATAATAATAAAAATTATTTTATTATTACAATCTTTTATTATGTTTTGTTTAGTTGAGAGTGATTGTTGGTGACTTCATTCTACCGGAAGTACACGGCAGTCATGTTTTGTAAATAAACTGTTCGACTTTTACATTGATTTGTAGTCTTATGGCATTCGGTTTAGAAAGGGTACGATTGTAATTTGCACATATTTAAGTGCTCGATGAATCTGGTAAAGCATTAGTTTAGGAATTTTTATTTGTAGATATAAACTTTAACTAGGCACAACACTCCATTGGTAGGTCTTTACTTCAAAGTAAATTGAATTAATCGTTAAATTAATCACTTATTTTAGCTGTGTGCAATATTGTCCTTTGCCTTTATTTTCATAACCGGAGATTGCCAGTCTCATTATTACGGTGGTTTCTTTTATTTGGGGTGTTTTGTGTCCTTTCTTTGACCTTATCTGAAATTATTTGAAAGAACTGTTCTTTTGGAATTGTTTATTAATATATTGATTTACTCTCATTGTTCTTTATCAGGTACCGCCATTTAACCTCCATAATGTGGGATGTTGAGATCAGGGGCATGGCATCGGCTCATGCCATTATTGCCTCCTCCATCTTCATGGCAACTGTGATGCCTGCTGTGTTTGTGGAAAACTTCTCTGTTTATGGGACCCACATGGTTTGGCTGTATTGTGTGGCTGGATCTGTTGCTGTGGTCAACATCGCAGTGTTTTGGCTTCTTGGCATCAGCCCACCAACAAAGAAGAACACGCTGAGCTACAAGGTAGAGATGGGCAGCACATTCTCCAATGGATGCAAACATAATTAATGACTTTCAGAATGTAATGAGTTTCATTTGTTATTTCTTTGACAGATCAACAGATTGTTCAAATCCTGTCTGTACTTTGTACTGTCATGCCTCTTCTTTCATACTGTGGTGGTACTATACGGAGCACCTTTGCTTGAGTAAGTATGTGTTTGTTTGTTTGTTTGTTGACCCAAAATGTAAAATACCAATGTATAAGTCATACCTCACATTGTAGGTCAGCTCTGGAGACGTTTTCTCTGGCCGTGCTGCTGTCCACACTCACTACATTGAGATGTCTCTGTATCCTGGGTCCTAACGTACAGGCTTGGATCCGGGTTTTCAGCCGAGATGGGTAAGTGCAGGATAAACGCTTTACATTAACCACTTGAATTATTCCTTCCTCCCTTTATGGTGTGGAAGAGCTTTGGTGAAGAGTTTGTGTGGAATTGTTTCACAGATACAGTCGTCAGTGGCTGTAATCCACTAGATGGAGACCTTGTCCAACTTTGACAAATAGAATTTCACATACACGGGATTATTGTAGGATGAACACCTTATATCTAGAATAGATGAAGCAAAAACATTTTGAAAGAACAATTGCAATGCTCAAATCCCCATAAATGAGTAACTGGAGTTAAGTGTGGCTTAATGCTCTGATCAAATCCTGTTTTGTTTTTTTGTTGTTTTTTTCATCGCTGTAGGGTGGGGCCTGATCTGGTTCTTGTTTTCTGATTGTATATAGCACGATTTAAATAATATAATCACTAAAGCATCTCTGTATGTATTATTTTAGCTTAAATTAACTTCAAACTAACTGAAGTGTTTTGAAACAAGACCACAGAATGCTTGGACTATCATTTAGTGATGTTCTAATGGTATGATAGTCAGAGATTCTGTGTGTTGTTTATACAGCTGCAGTATCTCTGCTTAAAGGGTTAGTTCACCCAAAAATAAAAATTAGGCTGTGTTACGTCTTTTGGACAGAAGGAATGCAACACCCGCTGAGTACAACGATAGAGCTTGAAAGATCAAAGACAATTTTTAATATAACTCCGACTGGATTCGTTTGAAAGAAGAAAGTCATATACACCTAGGTGCATCAGGGGTGAGTAAAACACAGCCTAATTTTTATTTTTGGGCGAACTAACCCTTTAAGCACTGCAGGAAATTTGTCTCTCAAATGTAAATACGAAGCTGTTTTCATCGAACATTTATAGTCCTCTTGTATACTACATCATTGCACTCTATACCAGCCTCATGTTTAATACCCTACATACAGTGTTGTTTTTACTAATATAATGTTTAGATACACTACCATTCAAAAGTATGGGGTCAGTAAGATTTATGTTTTTGAAAGAAGCCTCATATGCTCGCCAAGGCTGCATATATTTGATCGAAAAAACAGAAAAGCGGTAATGTTATTAAATATTATTTCAATTTAAAATAACCGTTTTCTATTTGGATATATTTTAAAATGTAATGGGAAATCTCACATAATCCTTCAGGTATCACTCAAATATGATGATATGGTGATCAAAAACATTTCTTCTTATTATAATAGTGTTAAAAACAGCTGTGCTGCTTACTATTTTTGTGGAAACCATGATATCTTTTTCAAGATACTTTGATGAATAGAAAGTTCAAAAGAATAGCATTTATTTAAAATCCGTTATATATTTGTAATAATATAAACATCTTTACTGTCACTTTTGGTCAATTAAATGCATCCTTGCTGAATAAAAGTATAGATTTCTTAAAGGGGTCATCGGATGCAAAATTCACTTTTCAAGTTGTGAATATTTTGAATAAAACAGGAAAAACGAAATAAAGGCGATCCATGTGTCATACAGATCTATTGTGGCTGCGTTGTGTCACATGACAAGCATGACGCGTCGCCATGGAAACAATAAGGCGATACATTTTAAAATAACGGTCGCCAAAAAAAAACTCACGCTGGGGGCTCAGCTAGAATATTTTAAACTCACGTGCGAAAGGGTTAAAAAAAAAAACTTACTGACCCCAAACATTTGAATGGTAGTGTACGTTTATATGAACACTGCTTCTTTTGATATGGTTAATTTTCTGTATTTAAGAGCAATGTTTGTATTTTGTTCATGTTAATTTGTTATCAGCAATGTTATGATGTTGAGCATGTGTGATTTTCAGGGCGATGTCAGTGTGGGACACCTCTCTTCAGATTACCACTGGCTGTAGTGTGATTGGGGCCTGGTTGGGAGCTTTCCCTATTCCTCTCGACTGGGACAGACCGTGGCAGGTTAGTGTCATTACACTATTGCAATATTGGGTTACACTTTATTTTAAGGTGTCCTTGTTAGTGTAATTATACATTTAAGTACTAAATATTAATTAACTACATGTACTTACTATATGGTTAGGGTTCGGTTTAGGGTTACTTGCATGTAATTATGCATAATTTCATTTTGTTGATATTGTGAGTGCACACAAATAAAAGTAGACGCTTTACAGTTCCGAGTGATGTATTACTCTTACCTTTTATGAGCAATAATTACGGCATATTTTAAGTATTATATTATTATTATTATTATAAGTATTATTATATTTTTAATATTTAAATGTATATTTTAAGTTGTTTCCTTTATTTTAAGGTGTCCTTGTTAGTGTAATTATACATTTAAGTACTAAATATTAATTAACTACATGTACTTACTATATGGTTAGGGTTCGGTTTAGGGTTACTTGCATGTAATTATGCATAATTTATTGTTATTACAAGTACATGTAAGGTGTAACAAGGACACCTTAAAGTGTTACCCAATATTGCAATGCAAACTGCTCTGATAAATTCCAGTCATTTCAATAGAAATATCAAATAGCAGTTAACACACATGCTTCTGGTTCATTGAGATGTGGCGCTCAGTTGGGTGATGCAGGTTTGAGTCTGGCCTGTAGCACATTCCAATTAGAGGTCTGCAAGCCCGTCATTTTTTTTTTGTAACAGATCGGGCTCGGGTCGGACT
Organism: Sinocyclocheilus anshuiensis; assembly: GCF_001515605.1. NCBI lineage: Eukaryota > Metazoa > Chordata > Actinopteri > Cypriniformes > Cyprinidae > Sinocyclocheilus > Sinocyclocheilus anshuiensis. The sequence goes on along the minus strand of NW_015546034.1, from coordinate 821,810 downwards.
CAGGCTCATTTAGCTTCTCTCCTTTTATTGTGCCATATACGCGCAGAGCACACATGGGCTACTGTATGAAATATTGCTATATTGATTATATTATAAATATTATACATCGCCTACGCAACGCATATACGCATGCATTAACATACAGGTGACAGTTGACCATGCACGGCATCAGGGAGAAGTTGGAGCGTGGGGAGTTACTAAAAGTTTCCAATGCTTCGGGAAAAGCTGCATTTTGGAAGAATCTTGATTTGATATACCACGACAAACAGTGAGTCAATTGGTCATGTGCAGTACAGAATCTGCAAAACATATCCTTGCACATGACAGCAAAAAACGCACGCAATAGGCTAAAGCGTGCCGCAAAGCCCCAGCAAAA
>NW_015546034.1:794602-820506 GCF_001515605.1 Sinocyclocheilus anshuiensis | reverse complement strand
TTGATTTCTTTATTTTATAAAAGCACAACGTTTTGTTGATATTGTGAGTGCACACAAATAAAAGTAGACGCTTTACAGTTCCGAGTGATGTATTACTCTTACCTTTTATGAGCAATAATTACGGCATATTTTAAGTATTATATTATTATTATTATTATAAGTATTATTATATTTTTAATATTTAAATGTATATTTTAAGTTGTTTCCAATGCAAGTGATCGCGCCGGCTCCTCCATGTCCTGTAAAGCGCGCTTTAGCTCTCCGCACAAACGATTAGATATGCATCTAATAGCGCACATTTATATAGGTTAAACATTTAAACTAACATTGTGATATGCTTGAACTGTTTTATATCTATAGATTTTATTTTAGGCAAGTCGTGATGATTTGAGAAGGCTAAAGTGATCAAACATAGGCTATGATCAGCTCACTGTCAAAAAAAACCCAAAAACTTACATTTAATGAACAAAAAAATGCTCCAAAAGTTTTTCTAAATTAACTTAATAAAAAAAACGAAACGAAATATAATCACTTTGACATTACATACAAAACGGAACTATTTTAATAGCTGAAACAGTAGTATAAGCTGTTTTGGGAGAAGGAAAAAAATAATAATGTCGCTTAATGAGAGCATTGGTTAGTTCTCAGTGAAGAGCAGATTTTCAGTAGAAAGTTCCTTGTTTCAGAGCTCTTGCTCTCATTCTGCATTAAACCTCAGAAAGGAGGAACATGCCAGAGAAATTGCTTTGTATAAATATTTTGGTTTTGTTTAACTTTTAGTTTTAGTTTGTGCTTTCTGTTTATAACATTTTGTATATATTCATTCAAAATCATTCTTCTGTTTGCAAAAAAAAAAAACAGTATTTTTGTCCATCACGCCTAGTTATTACATTTCTTAAAAAGGGATAGTTTACCAAAAATTTAAATTAATTTACTCGTTCTCATTGAAAAACCTGTAATTTTTCTAATGCACAAAACAAATAAAGATTTTGATGCTCTGTTTATGGCCATATAATGAAAGCCAGTGGGGTCCAATGTTGCTTTAGACCCCACTGACCTTCATTGTATGAAAAAAAAAGTTATATGTATATATTTGTTCTCACTCACATAAAACGTTATTTTTTATATCACAATTACATCTACACTACCACCTAAAAGTTTGGAATAATTACAATTTTCTGAGTATTTTTGAAAGACATCTCTTATGCTCACCAAGGCTGCGTTTATTTAATCAAAATACAGTAAAACTGTAATATTGTGAAATATTATTACAATTTAAAATAACTTTTTTTCTAATAGAATATATTTTAACATGTAATTTATTCCTGTGATGGCAAAGCTGAATTTTCAGCAGCCATTACTCTAGAGACGGTGTCACATGATCACTCAGAAATCATACTAAACGTTAGATTTCCATTAGAGTTCTTTCTGTTGATCAGAATTCCGATTACAAAGGTATCATTGTTTCCACACAAATATTAAGCAGAAAAATTTGTTTTCAACATAGATAATAATCAGATAATAATTGAGCTCCAAATCAGCATATCAAAATGATTTCTGCAAGGATCATGTGACACTGAAGATTGGTGGAATGGCTGGTGGAAATTCAACTTTGCCATTGCAGGAATAAATTATATTTTAAAATATATAAAAGAGTTATTTTAAATTAGAATAATATTTCAGAAGATTACGGGTTTGTGATCAAATAAATGCAGGCTTGAAAAATATATATAAAAAATAGAAAAAAATCATTATACTAGGGATCATTGTCAAATAGAAAACAAATGATGTGTAGTTAACACTAAAAACCCTTTTAGACAATATACACATCCTCTCAACCAATAAACTTATGGTCTTAAACAATATACTTCAATTATTCATGTGTTGTACAGAGACATTGATCAGAGGCCAGTGTTTGCCCTCGTTTTGTGCCTCAAAATGTCACACTGAAGTCTCCCATGTGTGCTTTTTGACACGCTGTCTACACACAGATGTCTAGACGAGAGCAGAGAGATGAGACTGATTCATTATGGGAGAGAGGAAGCTGTAGGGAGGGGAGTGAGGCTGGCGTACAGTGATTCCTGAACTAACGAGAAACTCTGGGGTGGTTCAATCCAGATGTCTAGCTTTAGTTTAGAGAATGACTCACACAGGCTCTCTCCTTCTCATTGTCATGACACTCTTGTAATATTGCAGCCCATAATATGGTCTTGAGATAACTGAATAATCAATTTTGCTGACATTTTGTTTTTATTCTGAGACACAATTCTTCAGTCATTTTGAGATCAAGTGTGAAGGGAAGAAATCTCATTCTCTGTATAAAACAGACAGAAATTAGTGCTTCTCTCTCTCTCTATGTATTCAGAAGTTTAGGGTCATTCTTTTATTTTTTTATATATAAAAAATTTATTTTATTCAGAAAGGATGCATGGCATTGATTAAATCTGACAAGTACATTATATTTTAAACATGCTATTATTTTGAACTTTACATCAAAGAATAAAAAAAAAAAATTTGGTTTCCACAAAAAAAAAAAAAGCTCAACTGTTTTCAGCATTGATAAGAAATGTTGCACCAAGTCAGCATATTAAAATGATTTCAGAAGGATCATGTGACACTGAAGACTGGAGTGATGATGCTGAAAATTCAGCTTTGCCATCACAGGAATGAATTACATTTAAAATAGAAAACCTTTATTTTAAATAATAATTACTGCAATAATATTAGTGTTTTTACCATATTTTTGATCAAATAAAAATGCAGACTTGGTAAGCACAAGAAATTTCTTTCAAAACATTCTTACTGACCCCAAACGTTTGAACGGTAGCATTAATTATGTGTAATTTAATTGGTATAATATGAATTATTTTTCTTAATATAACAGAAAAATAATTGCATATTTTAATTTTTTTATGTGCAAGACTGAAATAAGGCATTCAAATCTATATGAAGAAGCAACACGACTAAATAAAAAAGGCAAAATTTTAGAAAAACCTGTTTTATACTCAGTAAACATTTTGAGTCAAGTCATTAAATTTACATTTTGTTTATCCACTGCGCATTGGGCATCAACAGCAAGTTTACATATTATGTTCTCCCATAAAACCATTGTGCCTTTTAATTTTTAGATTTGCATTCCATATATCTACTATTTATAAAGGCTTTTTTTGTTGCTCAGAATGTGCTGGAAGCTTTAAAGACCACTCAGACCACTCCACATATTTGCATGGACTGCAAGAAATTCATTAAAAAAAAAAAAAATCAACATTTGAAATAACCTTGATCATATGAAGCAAAAATTCTAAATGCAAAGCAGTCGGGACACACCTGAGAGGCAAGGCCATCAATAAGTAACACTCAAAACTCTACGTTAAAAAAAAGAAAGAGGAATAAAGCAGTCTCGAATAGAAAATTTGGTTGGTAAAACACCACAGTGATTCTGTAGAATTTGCAGTCAAGTCACTTGTGCTCCTGCAAAATTACAGTTTTGATCTTTATTTTCTGGCTCTTATATCCAGGTTTGGCCCATCTCCTGTACCCTTGGGGCAACTACTGGATTTCTGACTGGTCTCCTCGCTGCTCCTGTCTGGATCCACTGGCATCGCAAACAGCTCACCTACAAGCTCAAGTGAGGAAAAGGAGGACACAATCACAGGCCACCAGGAACTGAGAGAGAAAGAGATCCAGGCTGGAGTCAAAAACCGACTGTCCGTCCCAGTACATGCTCTAAGAAATGCTGCCTGACTCTGAGGTCCCATTTACAACAATAAAAAAATCTGTTGTTTCGGTGTTTGTTTTTTGTAGAATAGATATTGAATTTGATGTATGCTCCTAATGGCAGTATATTTATTCAATCATTCCTCTCGTTCTTCCTGTAAATAAAGCCAGTAATGACTTGAGACATTTTGTAAAAAGCAAGTATTTCGCAACCCAAATTGAGATGCTGAGTTTCCCTTTTTGAAGAAAGTCTTGCTTCTGTAAATGACCGATGGGTTTGGTTGTGCTGTTTAGGCTTGTCTGGGTTTCATCTCGCAAATGAACTCATGCTTGCTGAGCCCGACACGGAACTACAGTTCGATTGTTTTGGGTGTCTGTTCTCTGTGCTTGTATGTTCAATAAATCATTTTGTCCATTTTCTTTGTATTCCATTCTCAATGTTTAGTGTTCTTGTGTCACTTCTCCTTGAACAATATGTCTTTTTGTCAGTTCCTCTTGTCATTCGCCCATAACTTGGACTTGTAGGTGTCTGGGACCATTGGTTCGCCTTGCTTTAGTTCAGAAGTCAGATTAAAATCTGGTTGGTTGTAAGCTGGTAACTGTCAGTTCACTGGATGCCCTTGAGCTGGTGTATCATGTGATGAGGCAGCAGTTGATGCAGCGTGGGCCCAGTCTTCGCTTGAGCGCACCTTTCTTAGGAGCCAGAATGGCTATAATGGCCTCATCGAACACAGTCTTCAGCCCTTTCTGTGTCAGTGCTGAGCATTCAACATAACAGCAGGCACCAATCTGGAAAGGCATAGAAAATTACACTTTATTTTTTTCTAACCAGTAAGCCACGACAATCTTTTTGCTTTCCTTTTGACTCACGTCTGAGTTTTTCTTAGTACAAAGTTTCAGTTTTATTTTGTTCTTGAGAAAGAGGAAGTATCCATTTCTCACCTCCTTTGCTAGCTTTTGGCCTTGTTCTGTCACAATGGGCTTCTCCTTCACGTCGTTCAGCTTGGCAATAGTCTTGGGGTCGTCCCGCAGGTCAATCTACAGCCAAAAATGGAGACAAAGTCACAGTTAAGCAAGCTCACATGAGGGGTTAACTGTAAAAGCACATGTGCTCTCTGTATTTCTTTTGAGGACGGCGGATGAGATTCCATACGATGGGGCTTGTTTTTAGAGCAGAAGGCTCCAGGAAATTCAACCCAAGACCAGATGGTGGCATGCATCTGCAGACTCCCCTTTCACCGAAAAAGTACCACTGCAGTTGTCTAGGAGGGTCTCCGTCTTCACTGTTTCCAATTAAAATTCCACTTCATCTGAGTTTGAGTTTTTGCCAGCTCCTCTCCACAAAAAGCCGCTCTCCATACATCCACTGACGTATTACCAAAACCACCACACAGAGCAGCGCTTCCTGCACATCTTTCAATTAGGCATGTGGAGCACAAATTGAAAAGGTTTCCTTTAAATATGTCACCAGCAGAAGTGTAGGGTTCAGTGTAGGGTTCGATCAATTAAACTCAAAAAATCATGACTGCGAAAAGTTTGCTGCATTGTGGTCAAAAAATTGTGGTTATATATCATTATGCCTAAAAAAAATATTGCTATAGAATGATAATTATTATTTTGTGGAATAATTATTATTACTACTACTAAAAAACTAAATAAGAAATAATACTCCGATATAAATACTAATATTTCACTGAGGTCAATTTTACATTAAATAAACTCTTCCAAACTCAATACTTGGAATTCATTTACTGCATATCCAGAAAAGGATTACATTTCATTGCAGCTGAAAAATTTACAATACTAATATTTATCTTTTTTGTTGATAAGTGATCCTCATTACAAGTATGGAAAGCATGTTGCATTCCTAAATGCACATTAAAGTGGCCCAAACTCAGATACAGGTGCACAGAAGAGTTTGCATGGAGCAGCTTTGATAATCGCACTAAGCCATATCATGATTTTGGTTTTATCCCGGTTTATCATGCAGCTCTTATTCAGTGTCCTTGGTCCTATGACTTTCTCTGGCCCCCTTTCTTATTGATTGCAAATGCATGTGTATTCATCTCACTCTGTGGTCTGATTAAGACAGGAAGCGTGCACACAGCAATAAACTGGCTGGTGACAAACCCTCACTCTTAACACACAGGTTACAGTAATACAGACAATTTCATTGACGATATCATGCTGTGAACACTGTATGACTGAACCTTTCATGATGGCACATAAATCAATATATTCAATCAACAATATTACCACAGTTTAACCAAACATCAGTTACAATCACATTAGATTCTCCCAGAACATAAATATATGTAGCATCAGTAATTCTGACAGTCACCACAGAACGAACAAAAACAGAAAATAAATGTGCTTGGGCTACATATGCAATAGGCGGCCTATCATAGGGATTTACAATATATTGAACCATATTGGTTATCGGCTGATATTAGATATATTTTTACTTATCAGTATTGGTTGATATTGGATATATGTACTATATGTGACCCTGGACCACAAAAGCGGTCATAAATCGCTGGGGTATATTTGTAGCAATAGCCAAAAATACATTGTATGGGTCAAAATTATAGATTTTTCTTTTATGCCAAAAATGATTAGGCTATTAAGTAAAGATCATGTTCCATTAAGATATTTTGTAAATTTCCTACCGTAAATATGTCAAAACTTAATTTTTGATTAGTAATATGCATTACTATGAACTTAATTTGGACAACTTTAAAGGCGATTTTCTCAGTATTTAGATTTTTTTGCACCCTCAGATTCCAGATTTTCAAATAGTTGTATCTCGGCCAAATAATGTCCTATCCTAACAAACCATACATCAATGAAAAGCTTATTTATGATGTATAAATCTCAATTAAAAAAATTTACCCTTATGACTGGTTTTGTGGTCCAGGGTCACATATGTAGAACAATATTGGAAAAAATAAAAACAACAACAACAAAATACAATTTAATAGCAATTTTAAATGTCATTTTTCTCAAAATGCATATCCATATTAAATTGTACATTCTAATACTGTGATGCCTAAATTCACTTGTAGCATTTAAAACAACTGATTTTTTTAGTGTGTGTGTGTGTGTGTAAAAATGGGTCATTCCACAAAATTGGTGCCTTTTGTGTCCCTAAGAAATAATCAAACATAGAATTAACATAAATGTACGATAAAAACATAATACTATGTATTCTTTCATCAATATTACATAAAAAATATAATTTTAAATAATTTTAATAGCATTTATGCTGATGAGGGTAAGGTTTTTGGCCTGTCCCTCACTATGATTTTTCTTTTTCAGCAGGACATTTATTTAGCAAAATGAAGGCAAAATTATATAAAAATCACATTTACATATTGTTCTACATAAAGTCTCATTGTTAAGCAATGTTTTTGGCATAAGTGTACATTTTTCTATAAAATATAAATCATTTTATTGGTGTCCCCTAATTTCATGTCAGCCCTGTTTACCATCATCAAAAAACCCTTGTAAAATAATGGTACATTCAGGTGACATCATTCTAGGAGGTTACATCACCTCTCAACCAGAATCCCAACACTTAAAACAAAAGCATGTTTCTCTTACTCCTCTATAATGTTCTTTTTTTGATGATTTATGAGGCTGGACTGAGCGGGGACATCATGCAATGTCAATACTGTCTGTTACCATTTTTAAAATGTAAATTTAAACAAATTATTTTTTTACTTTTAATATAATCAATATCTACAAGTAACATCCTTTCAAAGTGTACAACATGTGCTTTTGTGAACTGGACTTTTAGTTAGCAATTAGCAAATTAGTTTGAAATCGACAAACCTGTTACTGTCAGCCCCGTTACTTTTCAGAGTAACAGGTTTTGACATGCCGGTAACAGGGATGACATAGAAAATCTTTAAATACAGGGTGATACCTAATCTGTGTAAAATTCAAACATTTTAAAGGTCACCCTGGGTGTATTATTGAGATAATGCCTATATCATTCAGTGTGGTTGGCATATGAGCATCAGTTACATTTTTAGTTAGTATTGCTGGTATTGTTACTATTATTGTTGTAATTGTTAATGACCGGGATAGGATGATCAGTCTCATTAAAACAATTTTTTCCTCATAACACACAGTTGGAATGCATTGTCTAATTACAATACCTTTAAAAAACATTAGATCCCTTAGAAATGTAATGTGCTAAATCAACACTGAACTGATGTTAACTGAAAAATTTACTGTTTACTATTGTCATACAACTATACCAAGTAAGTGCAAAACAATTTAATGCAATTTAAAATGGTAAAACTTCACAGTATTATGTAAACAAATATGTGCATTGTGCTGAAGATTGTGTGTCCTGTCATCCCTGTTTCTCTGGTCAGTCCTATGACGTCAGTCCTTTTGCGGTCACTAATTTCATAAAAATTGTAAAAATTATATTTGATACAGCCTATGTTTTTCCATTGTAACTTTAATTATATTTTATTTTGGACAAAGCCCTTTTTTAAGATCTCTCTTGTAAATTAGGATGTTATAATTCATCTGAATGACAAATATAACATTTTTTTTTTTAATCCAAAATTTCAAACAATCCTAGTGAAAAGAGGGACTAAAATGCTGCTCATATATGTGAAAACTATGACATAGTTCTAATTAAACTATAGTAACTATAGTAACGCTTGTGTCTGTAACAGGGTTGACAAAAATACCAAAACATGAGGTAGAAAAATAGTCATAAAATAATAAATTGCATAGCCTGAGATGGCACAATACAATTTTGTGTGTATATTCTTCATATTTATGATTTAAACAGACTGCAAAAAAGTAACAATTTGAATAGAAATATTTCCAAGAAAATAAAGAGACACAATAAAGCCACAGTAGCAACAATAGTATACTGTAGCGTATAGTGTTTTAAATGGTTTTTGCTCATTTCTGCACTGTTTCACATACAATTACAAAAAGTATACAGTTAGAGTATATGGAATATTATATTGCTGTTGTATGTAGCAGCAGGTGTGCGTACCTGAGTGCCGATGAGCAGGTAAGGGACGTTGGGTGCGTACTCCTGCAGCTCAGGGACCCACTCCTCTCTCACGTTCTGGAAGCTGGCCGGATTCACCACGGAGAAGCAAATGAGGAAAACATCTGTCATGGGGTAGGACAGGGGTCGCAGGCGATCATAGTCCTCCTGTCAGAGCAGAGGACACTGGGTAAAAATAAGTACTGAGCCTTTTTTACTGTTGATCAGGTCAACAATGGTCAAAAGCGCATCAGGAATGCACTCAAAAGTTGTTATCAGAAACATTTAGTCAATTACCCTAATATGAGTTTGCTTTGAATACAAAGTGTAATTTTCTTCTCTACAAAACTAATAGCATCCACTGCTGTACTGAATCACTGTCCACAAATTATCAACAATCACTTAAGCAGCAACCAGAAATTACGCTGACCCCAATAATCGAGCAGAGATTAATATGATTTAGATTACGGCTCATGACCCATAAATCCATATTTCATTCAATGGCGTTTCCTCCATCTCCCCATTCGTCCTCTGAAGCAACACGGAGTCAGAGACATGTCCTCTGGAAACCAGAAACCCCAGACGCTACAACAGATAAGCCTGGATTTACAGGGACATGTGACTGATATTTTTGGGAACTTGTTTTTCCCCGACGTGTGAGTGTGTGTGTTTGTGTCTCTCCACAGGCAGCACGTGTGTTGGTATGCAATCATCTGTGGTTATTCTAATGAGAGTGTCTAAACTATAACAGCATGTGCCTCTGGCCATGCGTTGCAGTATAAACATTTCATTTGCGACAGGGAACCATCCTGGGCTTCCAGAAATTAAACCTCAGAAATGTGGACCCAGAGTTTCTAAGCTTCAGAGTTTAATTTACCGTGACGTCTCTCATCTTGGAGCACCTCTGCATCTGAACCGCGAGGGACGTTACTAACAACTGCCGACTGAAGACTACAAGTGAAAAAGTACTGCTGCCAGTTTCCATAATTTGCAGCCCTTCAGGACTTCTGAAGCCTTAAGGTGCAGTCAGATTAAAACATCAAAAAACCTCCATTGTCTATAGCACAGAGATGTAGTCGCTTTCAAACCAAGCAGCTTTCTGTTGATCAACATGTTGAATTTGTGTGACATGAGCAGAAATCTGTGTAGCAACTGAAATTACTTGATTTCGCTTGTGAAACTTAACAGAGCAATGTTAAATGTGATCTCACCTTTAAAGGGATAGTTCACCCCAAAATGAAAATTCTGTCATTACCTCCAGTATATTTTGCTGTATGAATATTTGAATATGCAATACAACAAAATAAAGATCAGAGCCTCTACTTTTAAACAAAAAAAATCAGTTTTATTCTAGCTTAAAGCATTCTTTTTTTATCAACACTTTAATATAGGTAGGTTTCATTTAAAAAAATGCATAATTTTGAGAAAAAAGGTGAGAAAATCAAATTTTTAATTAAAAACTATATTTGGATAATATTTAGTACGATTATCAAAGCATAAATCCAGTAAATCGCTTCCATCAATACCTCCAAAGCTTGCACAGACATATACCACTTACTGGATCAACATTTTACTTCGTAACATTATGCAGTTTTAATTTATATGCTGTCTATTGCTGATGATCGCATTATTTTTCATATGCATCTGTTTACATAAGAGATCGCTAGTTTCTCCATCCTGTTCATGTGTGTTTTTGTTCGGGAGGTTTTGTACTCGTTCAGAAGATGCGTACTTCCTGGATCAACATTTTACTCTGTAACATTATGCAGTTTTCATTTATATGCTGTCTATTGCTGATGATCGCGTTATTTTTCATATGCATCTGTTTACATAAGAGATCGCTCATTTCCCCTTCCTGTTCATGTGTGTTTTTGTTCGGGAGGTTTTGTACTGTTTAATTTTTATTGTGTTTGATTGTTAAAACAAAAAATATTTGTTGTTTGTCTCAATAAATTGTGTTAATTATAAATACAGTGGTTAAATTTAAAAAAAAGTTTTTCTATTGCTTTTTGTTTTAAAAAAGGTTATAAAATTGTCAATAATTATCGATACCGAACGATATGAAACATTATATCGTCGATACATTTTTTAGCTATATCGCCCAGCCCTATTACGCACACACTCACTACACACACAACACACACAGACAGTCGCTCATCCATCAAGAAGATTGGCGGGTGATATAAACCTTCTGTTTTTACTTGCAACTGTCAATATTTCAAGGCCAAATGTGGCGTTCTGTGGCTCAGATATGAACCTGTGATATATAACCTTAAGAATTACAGCCCAAAACGGTTTGCTTCTGCTGTCGGGAGACCGTCCTGTTCCTGCCACATGATAAATCAAGATTTGTTGCAACATAACCTGACAAAACAAAGTTGAGCAGGTGCATCTGTGGTGTAAGTGAGAGTGTTGTGTGAGTTTGTGTTGGCCCTGTGGGGCGGCTGCGTTATAAATACACTCTCTGCCCATCCTCTGGTCTGTTCAAACATTCTACAGGGGGTAGGGTGGGAGGGATGGTATTATTTACAGCTGCACTTTGCCAAAACTGAATGTCGAATAAGCCAACACATCATTCCCCCACGTCTCCTGCATATCTCCTGCTACCTTCAGAGAACACACATTTAACACAAGTTAAGTCCGTGTTGGGGAGTCGCTAATAAAATGTAGCGATGCTACTAACTTAAAGGCGTGGTTGACTGCGATTTCACTTTTTTAATGTTAGTTAGTGTGTAATGTTGCTGTTTGAGCATAAACAATATATGCAAAGTTGCGGCGCTGAATGTTCAATGCAAACGGAGATATCGTGTTTTAAAATTCTGGACAAAAATTCTGCCTACAAAAACGGCTCGTAGCGGCTCGTTATTTATTCTGAACTTTTCTTGAAGTCATTATGACTAGTAAACTGTGAGGAGGCTTTTGTTACCGCAAATCTATGGCCAGGATAGATCAAACTGAAGGCTTGTGAATGATAGGAGCAGTCGGCACGTCATCGGAGACCTTCTGATTTCTGTCTATCGCCGATGTTAGCAAGTTGTACGGGAAAGGACTAAGTGAATTACATTTTTTGTCATAAGCAAGCAGTAGGCGGCAGGCAAAATAGGTATTAGTCTATCTACACCCTCTGACTAGCATCAGACTGGCGAGTTTGTGACCGTAAGATCTACGCAAGGCCAGCGTGAGACTTAAAAGAGACATTAGGTCCCCAGTGAACGGATAATTGAAAGTATAGTGAGTCCGGAATAATCAAATATCTAAATTAATATTTGTGATCATTAAAGTTAGGCAATATTTCAAAGCAATATTTCTAATTAAAAACTGATCACGTGAAATTGGAGTCAGATTGAACACGGAGCTAGACTAAAATTTAAACTAATCCTGATAAATTCAGAAGCGCAAGTAAAAGACCGAATACGCATTAAACCTTAAACCAGGCCGCTGGATTCCGCTTTTTGGGCTGGCGGGTTGGATCCTTACAGTGTTTTTTAAACGAAGCATTAACACATTAGACTGCACCCCATAAATACAATCAAGCCTAGAAAAAAAACAATCAACCACCCCTTTAAAGGTGAAATGTGTAATTGTCAAGCCACTAGCAGCACCTAACAGAATCTTTTTGTGAAAATCAGAACATTTTGACAAGTGACACTGGATCAAAGAATGGCATGAATTTAGGGAATTACGACCTGTCTGTCCAAACAATGGCAAAAGGGGAAAATTATTTTTTACAATTCCATTTGGTGCTGCAAGTGGCACTGAAATTACACACCCCACCCTTAACTACATTATGTACATACACACACACACACACACAATAAAAAATATAATGTATTTTATAACCCTAACCACATTTTATGTATAAATGTACATAATTTTTATATGAAAAAAAAAAATACCTAAAACTTATTAATAATAACTGCTTCAAGGATCATGAAGACTAGAATAATGGCTGCTGAAAAATCAGCTTTGCCATCACAGGAATAGTTTTAAACATTTTAAAATGTCATAAAACTGAAAATTACCATTTTAAACTGTAATAATATTTTGCAATATTATTGATATTTCACAGTACATTTGATCAAATAAATGCAGCTTTGACAAATACCAGGTATATGTACATTTATATAATATACATACACAAAAGCTTGTATTACAATTTTTTTATATATATATATAATTTCTATACATACACATAGAAATTTATTAAAGGTACATTTGTACATAAAGTTATGTAGAAAATTATAATTAAAAAGTAGTTTATTGTAGAAGAATTACACTGAAACTGCAGCTTTTCACACTACAAGCTTCCCATAATTTTAAGTAGATTCCACGACATTGGTTTCTAATGTAGCATAAAAAGTCAGCGGAGCTGAAACAGGCTGCTTTAGTGGCTTGTAATGAAGTTAACATACGTTTTGAATGTGGCTTGTGAAAACCAGTTGATTAAACAGGTTTTTATATTAGTGCTTCATTCCCTTGAAAACGCCCTGTGACAGATTATCACGATCCAGAGCTTGTTACTAATGAAATATGTGACATTTCTGTGGAAAATGTATGTGTGTTTGTGTACCTGTGTGTGCGTGAGCGCCCTGTTCTTCTGAGAGCTGAGGGAAATGAATTGAAAAAAGCGAGACAGCAGTCTAATGCAGTGAACCTGGAAACACCCTTCTCTGCTGCCTGCTGCCGTCATTACCATACAGCTCTCCCTCCAGCTGATACCACTGACAATAGACAGCCTCTGAATGCACGCATTTCTCCTGGAGTATGAACACAGTGACAATACAGTCAATTGGACACAGTTTCTGCTCTACACATAGTACTGTATAACACAACTCCTGCCTCTGTCCTTCTCCTTTTTGTTTCTTACAAAAGCAAATATCTGATATGGGATAGAGGAGGACTATCAGGCGTTTGTTATCTGTACTGACATGCCTAGTCACTGTCCTTTACTTGCTATCATTTCAAGATCCCGTACCTCTCCTCCCCATCACTTCCTGCTCTCAATTCTGTCCTTCAGTTGAATATAAAAGACTATATAAAATAAAAATACTATTTTGTACTAAAACATATGGCTATTGTGTAAATGTTGTTTATATTTGTTTAATATTTTTGAAAGAAGTCTATTATTCTCACAAAGGCTGCATTTATTTAATCAAAAGCACAGTAAAAACAAGAATATTGTGAAATTTTATTACAATTTAAGATAACCGTTTTCTATTTTTGTAAATTTTTAAAATGTCATTTATTTCTGTGCTGGCAAAGCTGAATTTTCAACAACCATTACTCCAGTCTTCATTGTCACATAATCCTTCAGAAATCATTCTAATACGCTGATTTTGTGATCAAGAAACATTTCTTATTTTTATTAATATTGAAAACAGTTGTGCTGCTTAATATTTTTGTGTAAACAGTGATACGTTTTTTGTTCAGAATTATTTGATGAATAAACATGAAAAACATGCATTTTTTTTAAATGGAAATCTTTTGTACCATTACAAAATGTCAAAGGTGACTTTTAATTAATTTAGTTCATCCTTGTTGAATAAAAGTATTAACTCCTACCAGAAAAAAAATCTTATCAATTCCAAACTTTTGATTGGTAGGGTGTGTGTAAATATATGTATGTATGTATTTCATATCTGCATCAGTAAGCATCTATTGAAATTTATGCTAAACTGTTCTGTGTTTCAATCGTACAGTGTTGACTGTGTCTGGCTTTTATTGCAGCACAATTTACAACACTATAAAGCAGGCATCTATCCATCCATCACTCAGAGTGCAATTGCTTTGCCCTTTTCTCTTCCCTCACCCCTTGTCTTTTAGATCAGATTCCAATCTGTCTGTCTGTACAGTTCTCCTGTAAGATTTCCACAGTCACAGAGATGAGTTAAAAGAGTGAGAGAGACCAATATGGTAGAGAGAGAAGGAAAGAGTGTTTTTACACTGCTGTTCCTATGAATCATTTATCTCCAGAGCCCCCCTGCTCTCCATTTACTGCATGTATGCATGTCTTCCTGCACTCTTAATTCAATCAGATTTAAACTGTTTGTCTGTATGTGTGTGTGTGTAACTATACATTCTGAAATCTTTCTTTGTTTGTCAATCTTCTGTATAAAAATAATATGTGAATGTGTGTTAGGTTATCTGTATGGATTTGCTGTAGTGAAATAAGTGGGTCAATCTGCAGTTGATAGTCTCTTTGCTGTTAGCACCTCATTCCTTACATAAGACAACAGGAATCAGAAGGAGAGACTGAAATACAGCAAACTAAAATTACCACAAGGCCCAGTTATGCAAGTTGAAAAAGAAAGAAATGGTTGGGTGATTTTCTACAGAAAGTTTTATATTCAGAATGTATTCAGCAAGAAGGGGGCTTGAGGAAGTGAAGGAGAAGAAGAAAGAAATAGGCTCCTGTGCCTTTATCCAAAGAGAATAATTCATGGCTGTGTTTACTCAGACGATGCAGATTAATTGAAGCTTGCTGTGCGGTACCTGAATAAACACACACATAGGCGGATTACTTAGCCCAGATGAAGCTCAGTCAGGTCTTTCCTCTCACTCTTCCTCCAGGAGCTCAATCGGACTGGGACTACATGTTCTTAACCATCCAAGACAAACAACGACACCTGAGGTGGGAGCACATGTGTTCGGTAAGAATCCACACAATTTCAGTTACATTACTGGTCTCAGTCTGCTGCTAAGATCCAGATTGCATCTGGCATGTTTGCTCTCACTCCATTAGCTCCCTGTAACTGCCAGCATCAAAATCAATGCTCTGACTTGGCATTTGTGACTGACTCTGGAACAGCATCCTCCTGCTTTACCACACTCCTATAGGTCTGTTCTCTCTCCCGTCCTGAGGTCAGTGAGTGAGCTGTGCCTAGTGCTACCATCACAATGACACATTCATTACAAGAACCTTCACTCTCTCTGTTCCACTGTGGTGGAACTTGCTTCGTACCCCACCTGATCTGCTGAGACGATAACAACCTTTAAGAAATGGCCAGTTCTGCAAGTAAATAATTCATAACAATGAGAAAGTAAGTTTTTCCTCATCGTCTCTTTTCTGTAGTTACAGTTGTAGTTGCTTTTATATAGCTCTGGTTAACTCTTGGAATTCAATACCCAGTGTTGTTATTGTTAACTAAAATGATTTTTATTCATTCAGATGCCTTTACATTTTTTTTTACATTAAGGTTCCATTAGTCAATATTAGTTTAATTAACATAAACTGCCAATAAAAAATTATTCTAAAGCATTTATTCATCTTAGTTAATTTCAACATTTAATAACACACTATTAAAACCAAAAATAGTAACTGTAATATTTGATGGACCCGAGCTAACGTGAACTAACAGTTGTAATTTTGAACAAAGAATAACAACTTCTTTAACAAATGTAGCTAATAGCTATTGCTCATTGTTAATATTAATGCTTTAACTAACATCGTGTCTACACTGGACTTGAGTGGCATGGTGCGGTGCGACATATAACCCATTATAATCAGTGATGCTGTCTACAGTGGATGTGGCGCGGCGCGACACAACAAATACATTTTTGTGTATTGCATTTTGAATTTAAATGTTCAGTTCTTTTTGTTATAAGAAAAGTTATAAAACCTGGTATACTGTATTTATGACAACACTTTGTTTTTGGCAACATTTAAATACCGTGATAATACCATATACCGTGATAAAAGTTTTAGCAATTATCGCAACATGAAAAGTTGATACCGTCACATGCTTACTAACAGCAGTACTGCTAATATTGCTGGCTTCTATATAATAAATTGCTTGTACTTTTCTTTGCTTGTAAGTTACAGGAGATAAAAGTGTCTGCTAAATGATAACGTTAATTATCATAAGAAAACATTTAATTCAGTCTACAAATTGTGAGCTTTTTCAGTACCGTCTTCACTAATAAAAGACGTGTGTGTTTGTGTGCGGCTCAAACTCAATGTCCTTTTCTCATTCCAGAAATAGACTCCAGTAAGAATTCAAAGCAGTTAAGAATAAAAGGAAAATTATGTGAGCACTTTCAAAACACGAACATTCTTATGGTTCAAAATCCCTTCTAGTTATCTGCCTGGTCACGAGGTATAGCCTGAGCCCCAGAAGGGGCAAAAAGCAGTAGGGTACTCCAGGGTGGGAGGGTTTCCTGGATTGAAAAATAAATGCAAACAGCAGCTGTACTTCACATCTGGGGACCAGTTCCATCTCTGAGGCTCATTAAGAGCCTGTCAACTCAAAGCCATGATAAAACATCACCTCAGTGAAGAAAGAAAAAGTTGAAGGACTGAGAGTAGAGGATGAAAGGTCAGGATTAGATGGTTTCGATGGAGCTGTGAGACAGATGCCAACATCTGAGAGGTTGCCCCTTTACTGACACTAGCCAGCTTACTCTCCGACTCCTCCTGAGGCAATTAGCATGTCAGGACCAATCAGACGTACAGCCAGTGAAGGAATCCAACAGTCATGGATCTGCTTATGAGCCTCCTTCTTAGCAACCACAGGCTTGAAACTATTTTTAACATACTAAAATAGAACGAACACCTGCCTATTTTTCCAATATTGATACTCTTTATTTACTGCACAAAGTGTGCCAGAAAACTGTCGCTCCTTTCTCTTCTTCCAGTGAGGTTTGAAATCACATGGCTATGGAGCACACACTCATTAACACACATGTCTGAGAAGGGCAAGTCACCCTTTGCCATACAAAGGGAATTCTGATGAGGTTCTTTATCTAGTCAACACAGAAGGGAATGTACATGGAATATATAAATTGGAATATTGCAGTCAAACCCACAATATTACGGCTGGAAAAAAATTTATTATAGATGTGAGAGGTCTAAAAGTGCAAATAGTTGATTAGTTTGGTCTTCAAAATTATCTGGTCTTTCAAACACTGGTCTGAAGGCATTTTATTTCTATCAAACACTTTTTCAAAGAACTAAAATGTTTGACAACTGAAACACAAACTTAGAAACTATTTTCAAGAGGTCCCACTGCCCTTAAATTACAGTTTTAGTCCCCTGGTAATAGGGTTGGGTATCCAATGGGTATCCAGTTTCGATTCCAATGTGGTTAATAAAATGAAGTCAAACATTTAGATATCAAACCTATTTATTCTGTGTCTCTTTTTGCAAAAACATTAATTGCTGCTGAACACCATGAACAAAAATCAGCAGGCTACATAAAAACTTGACTCAATTAAGAGCTGTGAGCAAAATAGAGCTGCACAATTCTGGATAAATTGAGACTTTTTTTTGTAAATGGAGGCTGTAGTTCTCTTACAATTCCAAAGAAAAAATATTAGACAACTAAACAAAATCTCATGGAATTTATGAATGGAATGATTCAATGACTCACTCAAGATTTACTTGTTTCATTACTGGATGAATCAGTGTTTTTGAATGAATCTCTTGAGTGAATGATTCAAAGACAAATACATTTTTAACAGCCCCTTTTCGTCACCTAAAAAAAAAAAGAAGCGCACACAGGAATTGATAGGCGGAATTGAAATTTTAATTTTACAAGTATCCGATTCCTGACCTGAAAGCTGCAGTCCGTAACTTTGTGTTCAAAATTTACAAAATTAATATAATAAGCGAGTACATCATGAATCCATTTTCCAAACCATGTTTTTGGCTTATCCTGAATCACTACAGTACACCTATAATAAGTTTTTATATTTGGACTGGTACTGGTGGAACCGCTGCGGAGTAGCCCAGTACCTGTGTGATTCGTCATAGACATAAACAGAGAGAAGTAGCTCTGGCTACAATGTTCTTCTGCAAGATGCACGCAGTTCTGTTTATTAACCGCTAGAGAGCCAAAAGTTACGGACTGCAGATTTATGTATCCGATTCTGGTAAACACAATGTAATGTGGAGGTGATTCTGATCTTACTTCATGTATCTTGCTTTTGTGTGTACTTTAATTGACCCAGAGTATGTACAGAAAAAAAAACACCATGATCAAAAAAAAAGCCTTATACTCTTTCCAGATTCTTCCTAGAAGCTGCTAACCAGCATTTGGGGGTTATTTCCAGCCCAAGACATGCTTTTCCTATCTGGGTTCTTTCAACAATCTCTTAATGCTTAAACCTTGAAACTGCATGGTTCACAATCTCCTTTGCTTTATTTAGTCATTTATTAGACGCTTTTATCCAAAGCGACTTACAAATGAGGACAACAGAAGCAATCAATTGTAGTATTAAAACAACTAAAAACAGATCCAAAACTAAAAGCTAAAACTTTATAAATACTACCTATACACATTTTAAAAATAAAGAGATTCGATAAAAATGACAAATGCATACAACAAAATTTCAAAACTTAACATATAAATGAAAAACAAAAAATAAAGCTAAAAACAATTCTAAATATTAAAGAACAAAAGGTATAAGAGTATAATAATGTTGTCTGTGTCTCTGCACGGTGGAGTCGCACGGTAGAGTCGATGGTCTTTACACTCTTCGGTCTTCACACGACGGCTGCTGCGACCACTGCCGCGGTAAACTAAGCTTTTCTATACCCGTCTAACAAAATACTAAATTAATTCAGCTGGACACATTTTCCTTATTTTCTCCGCAACAAATGGCCAAGCAAGCGCAGACACTGACAAGATACGCGATACAGAATGAGACCAAACGCGATATCAGCACGTCTCCACACAGTAAACAAAACAAGCATTTCCTAGTAACGACAACTGCACTAAACACTAATGAGAAAAGTAAATACACTTACGAGCTGCTTTTAACTTCCGCTGATAAAGACTGCTTCTCTCAAAGACTATTTCTTTACACTGTTTTCTGCTGGCGCTTGAACACACTTTCCTTATTTTCTCCGCAACATATGGCCAAGCAAGCGCAGACACTGGCAAGATACGCGATACAGAACGAGACCAAACGCTTTCCAAGTGCCTTATAAGGAATAGGCACCCAAAAATGAAACTTCTGTCATAATTTCTTCAGCATCAAAATGAATAGGGACCAGGGGCTGCTCAAGCTCCAAAAATGACCATAACAGCGCTATAAATCATCATAAAAGTGGTCCATATGACTCCACACTACTCTGCACTACATCCAGAGTGTCCATTTGATAGCTTTGTGTGAGGGACTAAAGTTTTTATTCACTAAAAATCCTGCTTAACAGCGATGGTCACCATTCACTTTCATTGGAGAGAGAAAATCTGCTTGGCCATTGCACTATAAACAATAACTAATAAACTTTTTTTTGTTTCACAGAAGAAAGTCAGTCATCCAGGTTTCTAAAAAAAATTTTTTTTTTTGGGGTGAACTGCTTTAAGTCTGTACTATACCACACTGAACATCAGCTTTGAATTTAACTCTCTTTCCAGTTCTTCAGCTAAATGAATCTTCTTGATCAAGTGATCGGTCACGGTTTCTGTACGGTACTAACTGGTGCCAGCTGTAGAGAAAAGGGTGAACGTGGGGAGTGTTTTGTGTGTTTGAACTGCCTCGAAACTTAATCCCACTTCTTGGCCCTCAGTTATACTTCCACACATCTGGCCCACTACTAGCATTCTTTGTCTTTTTAAAGGATGACGCTCAATGTAAAAAGCCAACCGTGTCAGATGCACTACTATGTTTAAGAACTAAGAACTTCAAAGTGGATTTCATGGATTTGGTATGTCCTGAAGTCCTGGCAATCATTTTTTTGTGTTTCATGATCATCATTCAAACAGCACTTAAAATATGAGGATACAGCTTTCTATATCATATCTGAATTAAACGTACGCACTTGTCTTTATTGGAACTGCGTGGAATGTTAATTGCACTCAGCCATCTTCAACTGTTCAAACAAAAGGGCAAAGAAAGTTTCACTAGACATTAAATCCATAGAATAAATAAATCATCAGAGATCAAAGACTATGAGTGCTGACAGATATTCAGCTTTCCGATTTTTTTAACAGTTCCACCCAATACCACTTTTGAATTATTGGCCTTGGGCGAGAAGGCATCAAGCTCAGAGTTCAGTCTACATTTACAGCTACTCGTTTGGTAGATTCATACATGTACCAACACATAGTTTGGTGTTGTGAGAACAACCTTAAGAGACAGCCTGACATACAACACATACTCAAAGTCTAGACATTGGCTGCATCAGAATATGCATACTTCCCTACTAGGTAAAAAACAGTATGTGAAAAAAGTAGTGTGTTCAAACTTAAATTATTCATAAAAGGTGACCTACTACTTCTGGAAATATTCTGAAACACACATCTAATGGACTTTACTATCCAATAATGTCATGGGAGAGGATTTGTGAATAGCAGTGAAGCAACACAACTGACGCAGTAGGTCACAACAAGACATGACAAATCTAGTACATCCAGATTAGTGCATCCAGATACATCAAAGAAGTACCAATTCAGAGAGATTTCAGACACAGCTTTTGCCTTTCAGGTCACAAGTTTTAAACTTCCCATTCATAATGTTAAACCTCCAGATACTTATTCTTCAAGACTAGACTATCTCTGGGAAGAAGTGTTCAAGGGATGTATGGCAACTTAAGATCTTCTTTCATGATCAATTTCAACAACATGGTTAAAACAGAGGAAGGAACATTTTCAGATTGCTGTTGCATTCCAACTGCTTCACATGTTTAGCTTTCCTCTGAGAGACGCTAGTGTGTACTCACCTGTTGAGTTTGGCAGTGGCTTAGTGATTAATGAGAAAAATCTGTAATCTACCACTCACACTCATGTTGACTTACAAGACTTTGTGACTCATATGACTTTCTTCATTCTGTGGAACGTTAAAGAAGTTAAACAGAATTTGGGGACAGACAGCTTTTCATAGCATCTTTTTTTAATACAAATCATACTATCACCCTGCCAACTTCAGATTTTGCATTCCACAGAAGAAAGTCATACAGGTTTGGAATGACATGAAGTGAAGTAAATGATGTCAAATTACCTTTCTGGATGAACTATCTCTTTAAATCACATGCATATAATGCCAAAAAGACTCATCTGAACAGGCCACCGTGTACTTTACCTGAATCGATCGAGTTACTATTGCTAATGAAAAGGCCTCAGGCCAATGAGAGAGGAATGGTTTAACCCTACCTGACCCGCAGTGTCATACAGCCCCAGCAGGTACTGTTTTCCCCCAACCGTCACACTCACTGAAAACAAAATCACAAATTATTAGTTTAAATAAGGGACTGAAATTATCCTACATGATTAAATGCGCTAGCATTTAGATTAAGAAAGCTGTTGGTTATGTTTTAGTTATTTCTGAAAAGGTGAAATAATAATGTCAATTAGTATGTAACTCTGATCAAGTGAAAGAGGGATGCAGTCTAGGTGAAAGAGGTGGGCTACTCAATTTAGTTTTATTTACTTCTGTGAAAGAGGGATACAAAATTGTTTATTTCTGACCAAGGTTCTCAATCAGATTTTATTTACTTCTGATCAAACGAAAGAGGAAAGCAAATTAGTTTTGTTTATTTCTGATCAAGTGAAAGGGAGATGAATCGTGCCACAAGGATGCTGATGTGCACCAGTTGCATCCTCAGCCCACAGGTGGTTTCCATTATAGAAACACAAGCGCAATACAATGCAAGTCACTTTGAGGTCTTGTGAAAACCGCTAAATGAATGTTAAATACATTTATCCATCAAACGGACACTAAAATATTGATTCATATTCATTATGTCGGAGTAATATAATGCCATATTTACCTGCATAATGATCAAAGACAGTGGGCACATATTCCTCTGGAAAGGCGTCGTTGGCATAGCTCATCAGCAGACAAGTTTTTCCAACGGCGCCGTCGCCGACGACCACGCATTTCAACATGATGCTGCCGGTTCCGTTTGCCATGACGATAATAAAACACTTGAATTCACCATCTTCTGCTGCTAGAGATATATCCCGCGTTATTAAAGCTCCATTTAGGCGTCACCACCAGCAGCAGTGCCGCGCTTGGGCTGCAAAAACAGCTGAAATGCCATTTCCTTCACCCCGCTTCCCAAATTTGGCATTGACTGAGGTTTTCCCCTCTTAATACTGGCACACGCCGAGAGCGTGCCGCTTCTGATGAGATGGGAGCAAGCGACAAACTTCGCGTTGCCAAGACATCAACCATAAAGCCGCATGCTCAACACCACACGCCCTCACCGGTGTCCCACTTTCCCTACTTTCCAACCCCAGTATCACCTCCTCTGACTCTTGAGCCCAACACGGATGGACTTGCGACATAGGAGGGGTAATAACTCTAGATCAAGGGATCAAGTATAAAGATTGGTTATCGTTGTTTAGTGTCTGAATCAACCAACCGTTAAGCAAATACCAGTCAGTATGTGTGGATCCGAGGGAGTCAGACAAAGACTAATTAACCATTAAAGAGCGGGAAAATAAAAGCACTTAAGAAAATATTTCAGAAAATTATGCTTTATTGCTATTTTCCAAACATATACGGGCTAAAATAATACATTTGCAGTAATAAAGTGTTTGTAGAGATTCACTTCTTAATACTGATTATCAGAAATGAGGCCCATCACTCACTGTCATCCACTATCTTCAAATGTCTGTGTCCTTTATGATACAAACTCATTCAAGGCTTAAATGATTGGGTTTTAGATTAAACATGATATAAACTGTTATTAACCGCCTTAACATTACAGCTGTTTTGCTGCATTATATTTTAACAATGGATTCATATGACAGCAATTCTTTGATGAAACCTGGACTTGACTATAATTTGCCCGGTACACTTTTCATTAGCTAGCAGCTAGTATTCTTCTACATGAGTTCATAACATGTTGGTATCACAAGTAAGAGTCATTTTTTCGTTTCTAACCTTTCTAGATGATCCCTAACACCTGATCGCAGTCCAATCAGTTGGAAGCAGGCTGGTCAAGGATGCGCTGCTGTATCACTTTTGACAGCTACTGCAGGAGTCACGTGACCAAAAAAATTACCTCATACCTTGTGAGCGCGTGTGTGCGTCTGTGCTCTGTGTATATGGATTTGTGTGGGCGCGCACCAATGAAACGGTGTGGTGCAGGCGCGCCCATTCGCTTTGCCATTACTGTCTGTGCAGATTCTCTCGTCAGAGTAGCCTACTTAGTTACATTTATATATATTTTTTGTGTTGAAAATGTATTGAGGAAAATAAGTGAAAGAAAAAATAGACTACCAGAAAAAAAAAACCTATATTTACCATTTATTTAGCAATTAATGAACAAGATTTTTACAATTGCTTTTACAATGGCACTCGGCTGATAAAGGAATAGTTAACCAAAAAATGAAAATTACTTAATAATTTACTCACCCTCAAGCAAGCCATCCTAGATGTATATGAATTTCTTCTTTCAGACAAATACAATCGGAGATATATATAAAAAATGTCCTAGCTCTTCTAAGCATTATAATGGCGGTGAATGGTGATAAAGATTTTGAAGCAAAATAAAGCATATCCATCCAGGGCCATAGCTGAATTTGCAGGGCCCTGGTGCTGGTTGTACCTGTGGGGCCTGTTTGAAATTGTGTAAATAGCACGAATAAATAACAACGTTTAAAGTTTTTTCAAGTTTGTAGGTCTGACTCCAGATACAGAAACTGAATAATCAAATGTAAAATTTCATAGTCTTCACTGTATAAATTAAATTGAATAAATTTAATAATTAATTATATACAGTGGGTACGGAAAAATATGGGGTGCTGTGTGTACATTAATGAGGAAAAAAAATTAACTTAAATGATTTTAGCAAATGGCTGCAATATAACAAAAAGTGAAAAATGTAAGGGGGTCTGAATACTTTCCGTACCCACTGTAAATTAAATACAGATTAATTATTGTTAAAACTACAAAGTAATTCAGTAAAGAGCAGTGAGCAGGGCTGTACATAGGCTATATGTCTGCACGTGCTACGAAAAAACTGGTCTGTGCGATGAATAAATTTACCTCTGTAGCACGCGTGCGATACAGTTTTGCATGTTCATAACACAGCAGCTTAATAGTGTGACGTGATTTCGTTGTGCTTGTTTGTGTGTGTGAGATTGATTATACTTGATTGATTTAGGGGTGTGTGATATGACGATTTTTGATCGTGGATGATTAAAATGTCTCCACGATCTGCTTTTGAAGAAATATCGTTGTATTGTGCTACAGCGCACATTCTATCAGCTGCATTTCTGGCGCCTCACTCCGTCTCAATATACTGTACAACGCCACATGCATTCACATCAGTGGTGGCTCAGCGGTAGAGTTACTCTGACCGGACACTGCACTTATGCGCAATCACATAACTACATTATTTCCATCTGCTTTAAAGCAATACCGGTTAAACATTTAATTCACGTGCTGTTCTGCATGCGCTTTTTCTGAGCGCCTACTCATGAAGCGCTCTCACACTGAGAGCCTGTCAAAAAGCGCCTGATTATTGGACTAAGTTGTCTTTCGCATCTGATTGATTTCGCGTCTAATACTGTCAAAAACACACAAGGTTTACATATACAGTTGGTTATGTTTAAAATGAAAGTAAACAGTTGAGAGAGAAACCGTGCAGCTCTTAAAGGGACAGTAGCTACTAAACATGCTGCCAACTGTCATTAAAGGGGGGTACAATGCTGTTTCATGCATTCAGAGTTGTTTACACTGTTAAAGAGTTGGATTCTCATGCTAAGCATGGACAAAGTTTCAAAAAACAATTTGGACGTATGACGGAGTATTTATGTGCCAAAAATCGTACTTCCGGTTCATACAAGATTCGGAAAGTTTTTTTCGATTGTGGCTCTTAATGACGTAAACAAGGGTGGAACTCCTTAAGATGGAGCTGTCCCAGCTATTAAAGATCCCGGTCATAATTCAGAACTGCAGACGGTAAGTGAAACGGCATCAAATGTCTGTTTTGTTGGCATTCGGCGCCCAAGTGCTTGTCACTCTTTAGCTCCGCCCATGGCGCACTTCCAGGAGCTCGGCTTTTTCCGGAGAGAATCGTAAAGCTGTATCTTTCTTTTATAAATATGATAAAACTAAAGACTTTTTGGAGATATGAAGGATGCAGTACTACTCTATAGGTACTCAAGATTAACATGAGATTGGGTGAAACTGTGTGTGTTATGCCCCCTTTAAAGGGATAGTTCACCCAAAAAATAAAATTTCTGTCATTATTTACTCACTCACA
>NW_015546034.1:783037-794268 GCF_001515605.1 Sinocyclocheilus anshuiensis | reverse complement strand
ATCACTCACTGCTCTTGACTGATGAACTTATCATTAGTCAGTTGCTTTAAAAAAAAAAAGTATAATTGATGTATATAGTGTATATAGTGTTTTAATATTTGTTAATTAAATTTCTTGAATGTTACTGCTAAATACTGTACCTGAAAAATAAAGCACTGTTTGTTTTATTTGTATATTATGTGTATTTGTAATGTATATCTTTGTTCTTATTTTCTAATAACAAAGATAGAATAATGACAAATATTTTTATCTTTGCTTACTTTGGCCTAAATGTCTGCCATTCTTTTTTATTTTATATTTTGTTAAGGTGTAAGAGGTGTTATGTTTCTGCACTCTTCCATTTTTAGCAAATCAAGATAACTTTGTCTAAAAACAATTTTTGTGATGGTTTGTATTTTTTGTGCTCTGTATGGAAGATCAGTGCCTGTTTAAGTGATGAACTCGTGTTTGTTTTCAGACATGATAACAGACATTTTATACTTGTGCTACAACTTTTTGGCCCGTGCTACAAAACTTTCATCCTCTGTAGCACCAGTGCTATGTGAAAAAAAGTTAACGTACAGCCCTGGTGAGTGATTGTCTCTCATTTAAAAGGGGTCATATGATGCGATTTCATGTTTTCCTTTGTCTTGTTACAAGCTGTTTGTGCATATATATAAGATCCATAAGGGCGCAAAGATTAAAGTCTTAAACCCAAAGAGATATTCTTTCTAAAATTAAGACTCATCCACACCTTCCTAAAAGGCCTCATTAAAACACGCCCATCTATGCACTGTGTTTCTATGGGCCGCGATACGTAAGCCATCTGCCATTTTTGGAACGGTCTGCGAACCTTTGAGCACGTTGACTGTGTGCGTCTACAACAGCAAGTTATACGCTTGTATATCTTTGAATAGTCAATAGATTATTACGGTGAATGACGTCAAGTTGAATGTTCCAAAATGGCGGACGCGTCGACATACCTGGAGCGGTCGAATAGGGCATCTATACATATCTATGTGCATAACACCTCCCAAATGTTTACGCAAAGAAAGAAGGCGTAACATTTAATTTTTTGCTGTAGTATTGTTCAATAGCCGCCGCTATGCCGTGGTGACTGTGTTTCCAAATATGGTAAGGGGCGTAACATATCCGTCACACACTTAAGGTATTCGGCCAATCACAATGCACAGGATAGCTGGCCAATCAGAGCACACCATGCTTTTCAGAACGTTGAGCTTTGTAAAAATCGGCGCATTTCAGAACAGCAGGGCTGAGAGAAGCAACAATAATGTACAGTATGTGGAAAATAATGTTTTTTTTTTTTTAAACTTAATCTGCGTAAACACACTGCATTACACCAAATACACAAAATAATGTTCTTTTTAGCAACGTAATACGACCACTTTAATTTTTTGGATTAACATTAAGGACACCGACAGCAGTTAGTATATTAGGCGCGGTCACTTTAAGGGACAATACATCCAATATAATGATACACATCCGATTTCTTTCTCAACTAATGGAGAGCTCGGTTCGGTGTTTGCACACTGTTGTTGAGACGCGGATCTGTGAGCACCGAACATGGCGTGCAAGCACTCAGTTGAGTTCTTTCAGATCTTGTGCTTGAATGCTTTAAACTTGTTTGAATGTTTAAATTGGCAAGGCTTAAAAACACGTGCAATTGATAAGCTTTCGTAACCGCAGCAGTGGCCCATCAACTGTCCTGAGCATCTTTTTAGGCAGCCGGTTGAAATCGCCGTGGGCCCGTATAATCGTCACCACCTTTCACCCCACCCGCGATACGTAAGCCATTCGCCATTGTTGGAACGGTCTGCGAACTGTTGACTGTGTGCGTCTACAACAGCAAGTTATACGCTTGTATATCTTTGAATAGTCAATAGATTATTACGGTGAATGACGTCAAGTTGAATGTTCCAAAATGGCGGACGCGTCGACATACCTGGAGCGGTCGAATAGGGCATCTATACATATCTATGTGCATAACACCTCCCAAATGTTTACGCAAAGAAAGAAGGCGTAACATTTAATTTTTTGCTGTAGTATTGTTCAATAGCCGCCGCTATGCCGTGGTGACTGTGTTTCCAAATATGGTAAGGGGCGTAACATATCCGTCACACACTTAAGGTATTCGGCCAATCACAATGCACAGGATAGCTGGCCAATCAGAGCACACCATGCTTTTCAGAACGTTGAGCTTTGTAAAAATCGGCGCATTTCAGAACAGCAGGGCTGAGAGAAGCAACAATAATGTACAGTATGTGGAAAATAATGTTTTTTTTTTTTTAAACTTAATCTGCGTAAACACACTGCATTACACCAAATACACAAAATAATGTTCTTTTTAGCAACGTAATACG
The DNA here is from genome assembly GCF_001515605.1 of Sinocyclocheilus anshuiensis. Taxonomy (NCBI): domain Eukaryota; kingdom Metazoa; phylum Chordata; class Actinopteri; order Cypriniformes; family Cyprinidae; genus Sinocyclocheilus; species Sinocyclocheilus anshuiensis. Next base: position 791,908 of record NW_015546034.1, on the reverse strand, counting down.
ACCACTTTAATTTTTTGGATTAACATTAAGGACACCGACAGCAGTTAGTATATTAGGCGCGGTCACTTTAAGGGACAATACATCCAATATAATGATACACATCCGATTTCTTTCTCAACTAATGGAGAGCTCGGTTCGGTGTTTGCACACTGTTGTTGAGACGCGGATCTGTGAGCACCGAACATGGCGTGCAAGCACTCAGTTGAGTTCTTTCAGATCTTGTGCTTGAATGCTTTAAACTTGTTTGAATGTTTAAATTGGCAAGGCTTAAAAACACGTGCAATTGATAAGCTTTCGTAACCGCAGCAGTGGCCCATCAACTGTCCTGAGCATCTTTTTAGGCAGCCGGTTGAAATCGCCGTGGGCCCGTATAATCGTCACCACCTTTCACCCCACTAGTGACGGCCCTGCATCCATCCATCATAAAAAAAAAAAGTACTCCACAAGGCTAATAAAGGGTGAATAAAGGCCTTCAGAAGTGAATCAATGTATTTAGATGACATTATGAAAATCCTTTCTAGTTGTAAATATTAGGGTGACCATACGTGCCATTTTTCCCGGAAGCGTCCTGGCCAGGATTTGTTTTGGCTTTGTTTCTTCCTGTTTTCATGCTTGCTGAAGGTAATGATCGAAAAGTAGTTTGACCAATAACATGCAAGCATTGTACATAATGGACCAATCATGGCGTGTGAGAAGGTGGGATCTACGGTCAAAGCGATGCAATTACGCGTACATATTAGGTGTGTTTGACTTAAAAGCAGTGCGGCTCAGACCGATCAGTGTTTGACATCAAAGTACCTCGAGAGCGTTTCGAAAGCATAACCGTCTGTATGGTACTTTGATGTCATACACCGATCGGTCTGCACACGCAAACAAAGCCAAAACCTAGATTTTTTTAGGCAATATAGAAATCCTGGCCAGGACGCGTCCTGGAAAAATGGCACGTATGGTCACCCTATAAATATGGCAAGATGCAAATATAATTTTGTAATAACTAGTGCTGTCAAACGATTAATCGCGATTAATTGCATTCAAAATAAAAGTTTTTGTTTACATAATATATGTGTGTGTACTGTGTATATTTATTATTTATATATAAAGACACACACATATAGCACTAGTAATAACCTAATGTGTTTTCAGATAGAAAAGTAAAACCTTTCTGAACCACTAAAATGTGGTATTGTAACATTACTTCTGACTGAACTAATAGGAAGCTTTTTAAAAGATTATCATGATTATATTTTGACTGACTGGGTCACTGTGTCATTCCTTTAAAGCTCCAATGAGTTTTTTTTTTAGTAGAGTTTAGCTTCAGCCAGTTCCAACACACTTGCCTGGAGGTCTCTAGTGAGTCTGAAGACCTTGATTAATGGATTCAGTTGTGTTTAGTAAGGGCTGGAGCTAAACTCTGCAGGACAGTGGCCACCTAGGAACAGGTTTGGACTATAGATATGTATACGTAGATGCCACATTCAACTGCTCCAGACATGTCTGACATCTTGGAACGGTCAACATGTTGTCACTTACATAAAAAATCAATGATTTTTTCAAGATGCCATAACATTGCGCAGCCTCTGGTTGTAAAAACCTCTGAGATTTAAATGACCAAAGAAATTAGATAACCTTTCACAGTTGAGAATGTGTTGGTTTGAGCTTTTCATATGTATAAACTCAATATTACAGGTTTTTAAACTACGGTTTACTTTTTGATGTCACGTTAGCCAAAGCCTTCGTCGTGATGTATTGTGTTAGCTTAACAAAATCATCTACTGCATATTATTACATATCTGAATATTCATACATGTGTATAATAACTATGGTTGTAGATGTACAGTCAACTTGCATCAACTTGTGAGTGTTCTCGGAGTCAGACAACCTTTGACTGTTCCAATATGGCGGATGGCTTATGTATAGCTGCCCATAGAAACAGCCAGTAATGAAGCATGTACATATATCTATGGTTTAGACACCCGTTTTTATCATTAGACATTTTACACATAAAAAATAGAAGTATTAAAACTATGTTTAAAATTATGTATATTCACATTATGTATTTTCAGGCGACGATACCTGTGTGTACCTTTAAATAACTTGACTACTAGTATATACTTTAATATACTTGACTACTTGACTGACTAGTGATGAGGGAGCTCAGGGTCACAACGCCTGGTCCTATAGAGGAATAGATAGCACCTCTGTGGATTTTGATTGAATTATTGCCACTCTTTCTTTAATATTGCTATGGCCACACTATGACAGCAGTATCACATCAGTTTTTGAGTGTAATAAGGCTATAGGTTTCTTCAGGCCTACTGCCAGATTTTTGGATATCCTAAAATAGTTCAGAAATGATATAGAATTACAGATATGTGCAGAGGGGAAATTATTTTACTGTTGTTTTTTATCTACAGGTTTTGGATATTTACTGGATCACATTTTAACTGGACAGTAGTAATAAGAGCTAGAGACAGTACGAAAAATTGTGTTCTATCTCCCTCTATTGGAGACCTCAAGTATTTCGGTGCAGATGACAGGTTCTCGTTAGCATTTAACATTAATTAATGCCAAATTAGTTTGTCTGTAATTATGCGCTGCTTGACAAATATATAGGTATATACGTGGTCTATATGCTTCCCAATTACTGTTCCATCAGCTTCCAAACCACTAGACATTTAATCTTGTGTCAGCCTTGTTCTTGTGCAAATTATGATGCCCAATTTTGCACAACTGATAGCCTACACAAGACCTAAAAATAAGACAGAGTCGGTGCAGAAGCTGTAAAAGTACAGAAACTATTACTAAACAAAATTGGTACTGAATAATTTATTACAACCTATATTGACCATGAAAAGTGCATAAAGACATACTACACTGACAATAATAAATATGTAAAAGATTAAGGATTAACGTTGAATGTTAAAAGATTGTTACGAGTCTCAAAAGAATGTTTGCTTGTGCTTAAAACGTATTATAATTTTTGCTGTTAACATTTTTTAAGACCTAGTCCTGATCTCAAATGAACGCACAAACACAACCACGTTCCAACGGCAACCGATAGATGGCGCACATGGCTTATTCACTGCGAATCAACAGTTTAATATCCGAATATCATAAATTACGAATCACAGCACGATATTAAACTAATCAATGACAGCAATTTTGAGAACTTTATAGCATATATGCTGTTGTAAAATGAGAGGATTCCTGAGTGACTCAACTGCAGTAAAAGTAAGAGAAAGAAAGTAATGCAGTGCTGTAGCTCACACAAAAAGGTGCAGTGAGTATTAGGGCTAATAAATAATGTATGGCTCCGTGAAACAGTGCCTTTCCAGCAGTGTGGAGTGTAATTGGTCGCCTGCGGCCTAGTTGTTTCAATGTCAGGCCAAACTAATCTCGAATTCACGAATCCTTACCTCTATTCATCTCAACCCTCTTCACACGTCTGTCATTGACTCTCCCCTCATTTTTTATTCTGCACGTGGCCATGGCATGAGTTTGTTTATTTTCCTCCATCCTCTTCAGTTTTATGTGGCATCTTTTTTTCTGTCACTTGTTGAGATCTCAGAGTACAAAGAAGTCAGTCGAGAATGGGAAGGTGGGAGGGAGAATTTTGCATGAATGCTTTTGCATTGCCTGTCTAAGTGCCACTTACCCTTTAAACAAGAGCTGAAGCCGCCCTATCTGTTTATCAATTCATTTCTCCCAGGCCAGTCATGAGTGCAGGGCTATAATTTCCACTCTCTTGGATATTGATGAAAATGAGACGTATGGTAAAAGAAAGACAGTCAGTAAGAATGAGACTAGAGAGGAGGTATTGTCTGACTGTAGGCTATAATATATCTCTTTTTGTGTTATATGAAGCTCAGTCGAGCGAATTGTGTGAGCGCTATGATATACTACTTGTTATGCTGGATCAAATCCACAGAGTCTGCGATATCAGCTTGACTGATGAGCATTTTGGGGAGCCACGTTTGAGAAGTTCCCCTACAGCTGCGAGAATGAGAAGGAAACAAGCCATTTTAATATTAGAGCAGCTCGACACACTTGACAGATCTTCTGAAGGAATGGACATGAATTTTTAATTTCATTCTGAAATATGAAGTTATATTTTATTGAGGGCATTAAGTTTAGCCTGAGAACATTGTTCACATCCAGGGAGAAGAAAGAAATACTTGATGTTTCAATCAGCTAAGGGAAGGGAATGATAGTACGTTGTGTGACCGGCCAGGTTGCTACAGAATCTAATAGAAGAGTGTAAATATTTGCATTGCCTTTCATTTCTTTTAACTAGACGAGTTGTAAATAGTTTATAACATAACTAATAATTTCCTCTCTAGAGATCAGGTTGCAATTAGAGCTATTTTGATTCGAATTATGATTTTTTTTAAAACTCTGACCTGTGATAAATCGATGGCAGTATTTGAGCCTTCATCATCTTCCACAATCCATTGCTTAAGTGATTTTTCTCTGTTGTGTGTTGAGTGTCGAAAGCTCTACTGGCAGAGTTCATTTTGTTAGAGCGGCTGGCCCCTTGAGATGGGTTTGTGGGTTCATGGGCCATTACTGGACCATTTAGTCTTTCCAATGCTCTGGTTTCTACAGTAATCCTGCTTGATTGAACACACTTTCTTTTACATTGTAATCATCTTCTGCTGGGCCTGTTTCAAAGTAGGGGAAATGACTCTCATGTTGCCTTGTGTCAATATAAATAACACTTCATTTTATCAGGATATCTGATGCTTGGAGAACATGATTTTTCAGGGTCAGCTGAAAGAGAAAGTGATGTAAGAAATTCAAGTTGAACTGGGGCATGCAATGGGTTATTGATTTTTGCCAAGTGGGCATTTTATTAGTGATTAGTAGCCTCAGATTGCTTCATTGAGCAAAGGTATTAAGTCAGTTTTGTAAGAAATATAAATCCGCTCGGCAGACATTGAAGCATTTCACCAGTATGTCTATTTTCTGCTCAAGATCTGAAGAATGCCAAGACGTTCCACATGACAACATCAATATAAAACATAATATTGCAATAAACTGTCATGAATCCATTCCTTTTGCCCGGAGACATGTACACCACACTGAGCATCTATCAAAGGTCTGGCACTAGTGTTGTAAGACATGGACTTTAACATCAAGGGATTCAGCACCATGGGTGTCCCGAGTCAAATTTGGAAATAAATTAGATCAGATCCAACTCTTGCTTTTAGTGGTGAGGCAGAACTCTTTCTGCATGTCCTTACACATAAAGACAAACCACTTTCTTTATGAGTGAGTCATGGAATCATTTATTCAACCGACACTGATTCATTATGGAAGTGAGTGAGTCATTGAATCATTCATTTCGATTTGTTCAAAACACTAAGGATCCATCCACACAGCCCTTTAAAGTCCTAAACTGAGTCATAAATGTCTGTTGTGATGCTTAATATTAAAATAAATATCATATGGTTTAATTTGATGTCTTCTAATCTTATGTAACCTGTTATCATGATAGTTTTTTATAGCCAAAACTATTTTAAATTTTAAATGAAACCAAATAATCTCATTGTAATTCGAAACTTTTACACGTTTTGGCCAATTAGTGGCTAATTTGTTGAAATTCAGTCTAATTCAGATATTTTTGTACGATCTGCTTACGCCCAAGTGACGGTTATGTTTAGGGGTGAATCTTCATGCTTGCTTTTTTCTAAACATCATACATTTTCATATTCACATCATACAAATTCATACAAAATTGTATGCAAAATAGTTACGTTTTCCAGTGAGATCAGGCTAATTATTTGATCAGCTCCTCTGAACCGATAGTTCAACTGGGCTCCACTTTTATTTGAACCAGTGTGAAGACACATAAACAGCATATAGTTAAATCATTAGTCAAATTTTTCTGTTATCAAGTAGAATAGTCCAGGTTACTGGCATTGGTCTTCAGTACTACAGGACTTGATTGAGTCCAGCTGCAGCTATTTTCTCAGAGTGTGTACTGCATTTCATGCTGTGGAGCTCGACTATGACCAGGTCACGTAGGACACATGAAGCAGCAGAGCTAATCAGAGCTGCGATCACGGCCCTCCTGCCTCTCTCTCTCTCTCTCAGCTCTAATGACCATATTCACTCCCTTTGGCAAAACCATGTTACAAAAACCCACGCTCCATCTCCAAGACTGCATTACTTCTTCAGAATAACCAAGTGCTTTGTTAAAAAAACCCTTATTAGTAGTTGTCTGAATGAATCTCATGAGAAATCCTCTGATAAGTGGGTCACAGGTACACTGGAATACTTGGAAAGATAATCTGCGTAATTGAATTGATTCCCTCAGGGTTCAGACGTGGAAAATACAAACAAAGAGAAAACATGAAGAGATTTCATACTCAGGGTAATTTCAGAGAGGCAGACCACGTCTCCATTATCCCTGTGATAAAAGGCTACAAGAAATATCTCAATATATGTATGTTTTTCTGAGGGTTTTGAAAACTTTGTTGTGGTTCATTTTTGCTTCAGAACAACCAAAGCGGGGTTTTTTTTTTTGGCAGCAGCTACCCACCCTGATAAACACAAACAGCAGCACTCAAGCATGAGAGGAATACTAATGAAATGAGTACAAGCATATCACAAAATCATTTCAGTGTAATCTGAAAATTGTTCTCTTCATTCTTCATTTCACTTCCACAACCTCTCGAGCTCGCATCGATTACACATCCTTCGCTCGAGAGGAATTTCGCCTAGGCTGTGGCTATAATACTTCATCAAGCTGTAAAGAAAAGGCAGCACAGGGAATAACGTATAGTGACCTTCCCCCATGGCCAAGTTGATTAACAGTAAGGCTATTTGTGTGTGTGTGCGTGTTTAGTTGACATATGGTGGTGGAGTCCCATAACAGAACCCACTACTGAAAGCAGGAGAGCTACAATTATAGTCTAAGCACCCTGAAGAGTCTGCAGACTCAGGGACAATCAGAGAATACTGCACTTTATATGGCTCTTCAGAGAAAACATGGTATACTATACATGCTTTCACCGAAGATCACAGTGAAGGAAGATGTCTGTGGCCAACATGAAGGGAGTGATATTAGGATGATGAGATTACCTGGAGGGAACATCATGGAGATCACAGACATAAGACTAATTTTAAGTTAAGATCAGACAATTCTCAAGCACTGGCTCATGGGCTGCGATGCAATTCTATGTGACTGCTATGAAGTAATGAGAGTTCAGGGGGTGAGTGACTTGATATGTTCAATTCTAACATTTAGGATATAAGTTACAAGACACGGTGGTATGATTGTGCTTTACTGTTATTTGATTGACATGATTGTTGACTTGATCCCTTCAGACCCTGCATCCATCGAAATGGACATCAAATGTTTTTTGGTTTAAACCAATAATATTTTATGTTTTTATAATATGAGTACATGGTCACTGATTTCGTTGTGGTGGTTAGAAGCATATGTTCTTGTAATTATGACTTATGGGCTTCGATCATGCACTTGAATATAATAAGCAAGCTAACATGTAATACAATCTGTATCTTTTGTTCCATACAAATTTCATTCTGCATTTTTAAAATGAAAGAGAATCAAAGAGCCCTTTTTGAAAAGTACATGTGCGTTTGAGCTGTAGTGATAATATTCAAAGTTAATTTGAAGAGCTTTCATTTTTGAACATTCATGTTTATTATTTACGGATATTTTTAAAATGACTTTATTTGTCTTCAAAGTTACTATAAACTCAGTTATTAAATTTTTCATTGGTTTTAGTGAGAAAGAGATACAGTGAATGTAACACACACACACACACACACACACACACACACACACACTGGTATTTTTATCATTATGGGTTCATTTCATAGGTGTAATGGTTTTTCTACTGTACAAACTGTATTTTCTATCCCCTTAACCTACCCCCCCACACAAAACCTTTTGCATTTTTAGATTGTCAAAAAACGTCATTCTGTATGATTTATAAACTTATTTCCTCATGGGGACCAAAAAATGTCCACAAGGTCAAAATTTACTGGTTTTACAATCCTTGTGGGCACATTTGTTCCCCATGACGTAGGGAATACCAGGTACACACACACACATGTTGGGTTTTTATTCTATACCCCTAATGTACTGTAGTTCATTAGTATGTTTAAAATATGAAGATGTATTGTATCAAATATGAGCATCCATTATAGTGGACATTTCTACACTGGAGAAGAGCAATTATCAAATAGGTAAAATTATTTTGCTAAGTAAAAAAAAAAAAAAAGGTTGTTATTTTAGCAAAATGTGAAATGTTAACCCCAAAGCCATTTTTATAGCTCAAAAGCATATACATTTAAGTATCAGGTTAATTCATCATGACTTTTTCTAATCTTATGAAAACTGATTATAAACAAAATGTCAACTTGATAACATGCTTCAAACGTCCTGTATAAATAAAAAATGCTACTTTGCTAATGTTTGGGTCTCAGAGACCCCATAAAACATAAATAAAATGCATATTATTTAATAATGAATTACTTTTTTCTATATTCAAATTGAGAATCTATTGTATAAACGTCACATTTCTGAAAAGGGCATGCTTAATTTGAGCTTCAGCCTACTGCTGCTCAGATATTGCTGTCAAAGTCAGAGGAAAAGTCGGGTTGTTGTTGTTGTTGTTTTAATAATATTATTATTTTAACATACAGCATTGTGTGCCTTGGGAGACCAAAACAAGACATACCCAGTCAACACGTGAGATCATGCGATGATCACAGTGACATCACACGATCCTCATACTGTGATCCTCACGGTGTGAGTAATAGGTGAAATCATTGTGAGTTCACACGATCCTCATAGTGTGATCCTCACGGTGTGAGTAATAGGTGAAATCATTGTGA
>NW_015546034.1:770317-781538 GCF_001515605.1 Sinocyclocheilus anshuiensis | reverse complement strand
TTTGTTCAGAAATCGAACATCAAATTTGAAGCAAAAGCAATAATTAAAGCATATATCGTTAAGGAGTGGCAACAAAAATGGGATACGGGAAACACGGGATGTCATCTTTATAAAATACAGTGAGAAGTAGGAGTAGTGAGGATATCAAAATTTTATCAAGTTTAAGGGTTGGTCACATGTTGAATAAAACTTTAAAATTAATAAATAAACATCCAGCAGCATTATGTGAGCAGTGTTGCACACTTGAAATACGAGACTATAGACAAGCGTAATGAAATGAAGATCAGGTTCATCTTTAGTAAACAAAAGCGAAGACAAAACGGAGCACAAACATGGCACATCTCTCTTTCTTGCTCACTGCAGAATGTTCAGGACCCCAAAACTTTTTCTAGCTGCCCCACTTACGCCTGATAGTGCTATGTCTTTCACAATGCCTGAATAGCCAGAACAATTTTTAATATAACTCTGACTGGATTCGTCTGAAAGAAGAAAGTCATATACACCTACGATGCTTCGAGGATGAGTAAAACATAAGCCAATTTTCATTTTTTGGGTGAACTAACCCTTTAAGCAGCTTTTGTTTTGAACTTTTGTCCTGAGCATTTCTAGGTGATTGTATCATAATGGCATGATGGCAATGTCACTTTTAAATTTGCTGCTCTCTTTTATTAATATAAATTATCTTTTATTCTTTTTTGGTAAGGTAGTTGCTAATAAGAATGCAGAACTAAAGAAGGATCTATATGCACTCTAGGACTGGTGGGATTGAAAACGTGGTGTGCATTGTTTTGTTAAATCTATTAAAAATATCAAAGACAAGCACAACACATACTTTCAGAATGTTGTCTAACAACTTTATCATATTGGAATATGATGAAAAAAATTCAAAAATTCACCTGTAAGCACTCCAAAGCTTTGGCAATATTTCAGACCTTTACAGTCGTTCCAATAAAGTTGTATTGACTTTCAGAGAATGAGAGAGATAGCACAAAAGCATAATCAGAGTGAAAAATGTAAGCAGACAAGGAAAGGTCAGAGCGGCGGCTGAATAGAACATCACAAATATGTTTCATCACAGTGTTAATTGTTCAGCACTTCTCCAATCTGTTTTCCAGAAATCCTCATTCACAGTTATCTCTTCAAACCAGTTGCTATCTTGTGCAGTGACCACAGGGAATATAGAGATGTTCTAGATGACATTTGTGCTCTTAATTACAAACCCAAAGGAAGGCTTTGGAAATGAGGCAGTAGGTTTAGGGTCGTTAGAATGTTTTAATATTTAAAAAAAAAAGTCACTTATCCTCTCCAAGGGTGCATTTATTTGAGGAAAACACACACACACACACAGTAAAAACAGTTATATTGTGAAATATTACAATTGAAGATAATTTAAACATTTTTAATAATTTTTACATTTTGAACCTCTAGTTCTTCTAACGGACCATCTAACAGGTTTTCCCTAGCAAAAAGTTACCAATGAACCTTGACCTTTATCTATGGTATTAGCACAGGTATAGTTTGCACTCAGTTCAAAGTCCCATTGATTTCTCTCGATATGAGAGCAAGCGGCTCAGAAATGGGCAGCAGTCTGATATTTCAGAGGATTATGGAATGAGATTACTGATCCTATACAGGTTTATTTTGCCACTGTTGTCTTATACTTGATGTGGACTGTACGATTCGATTGTACAATTGTCTCTTGAGCAGACTCTTCAGCTTTTGGCTTGTTGTATGGTTGTGGGTGTCTGTCCTATGAACAGTTGGTGTGGCTCAAAGCCAGCACAAATGCTGTAGACTGCAGCCCCATCCTCCTGTTCCTCCGAGAACACTATCAGGATGAGTTAATGGATTCTAGTAGTCAAGGGTTTTAAATTGTTCTTCACATTTTCAGGAACTGTGATTGTGTGAATGAAAATAACCAATATCCAGACCAGAAAGACTTTCTTTTATAGTCTCAATATGGTTCTTGGGTTTAGTAAGATTTTTTTTCCCCTTAAAAGACTTCATAAATCAAAATGTTCATACATTATTCATTCATCCATTCTGTTTGACATTTTATTCAAATTTATTCAAGTTTTTTTGCCACAACAGTAACACCATAAAACAAGACATAAAGTAACAAAACAACATAATTTGTAAATTTGGTGTACAGCACAAGATCGAAAAGTTTAAAAGCAAATGTTCAAACACAAACCTATGCTTAAAAGATGAGACTATTGTTTTGACTTTATACTATATTTTCAAAAGGCAAATATGATAGTGGAAACAATCTCCCACCAAAGCATGCGTCATTTATTTAATCAAACATACAGTAAAAATAGCAGTTTTATATTTTATGAATTTAAAGTTTTATTAAACCTTATAAGGTTTAATAGTTTATAGTTTATAAGGTTTTTATTTATTTAAAAATATTTCTTATTATTATCAGTGTTGAAAACACCTTAATATTTTTGTGAAAACCTTGTTGCGTTGTTTCAGGATTCTTTGATTAATAGAAAGTTTGTTTTAAGTAGAAGAGACATTATATATATATACACTGAACAAAATTATAAACGCAACACTTTTGTTTTTGCCCCCATTTTTCATGAGCTGAACTCAAAGATCTAAGACTTTTTCTATGTACACAAAAGGCCTATTTCTCTCAAATATTGTTCACAAATCTGTCTAAATCTGTGTTAGTGAGCATTTCTCCTTTGCCGAGATAATCCATCCATCCATCCGCCAGGTGTGGCATATCAAGATGCTGATTAGACAGCATTCTGCCATCTGCCCTGTACAGTGAAAACCGGGATTCATCCGTGAAGAGAACACCTCTCCAAAGTGCCAGACGCCATCGAATGTGAGCATTTGCCCACTCAAGTCGGTTACGATGACAGTCAGGTCGAGACCCCGATGAGGAATATATATTAGTGCTGTCAAACGATGAATCGCGATTAATCGCATCCAAAATAAGTTTTTGTGTGAAAAGCAGAGGAAAATAAAACTGATAAGACGAAAGACTAATTAAACATCAAACTCTTTTCATGTCTTCCTCTAAACAAGTCTGTAATTAGCAAGAATCTGTTTGTCTGTTAATTCCTTCTTCTTTTTTTTCATTACATTAATGCAATGTATTTACTTGACTGATCCGCTCTTTTTTTCTTTTTCTTTTTAAGAAAGTTAGATGTAGCCAAGAAGTCAATAATGTATAAGCGCTATTAAGAAAACCTCCGGAACCCTGTGAACTCCAATGACACGTGTAAAAGATAACCTACACACTATTTCCAGAGAAGAGCGAGAGGTTTGCCTATAGCCAAGTGAGCAGCAGGGCTACAGATGGAGATTAGCAACTGCTCGCTAGCTCTCTCTCACAGTCGGTTCCACAGACGGAGGTCTTACACCAGTCACACACACTGTTCCCACCACTGCACACCCCATGATGTCTGCTTTACCCTTGTTAATTTTTCCCCGTGGACTTTGTTTGTTCATGAAGGAGTCATAAAGAATGTCTTCCTTGTTAATAAATATGTTCTAAGAACATATTGCCAACATTCACATTAAAGGGACAGTTCACCCAAAAATTCTGTCATTAATTACTCACCCTCATATCATTCCAAACCCGCAAGACCTTCGTTCATCTTCGAAACACAAATTTGAGATATTCTTGATGAAATCCAAGAGCTTTCTGACCCTCCATAGACAGCAATGGGACTGCCACATTCAAGGCCCAGAAAGATAGTAAGGACATCGTTAAAATGGTCCATGTGACATCAGCGGTTCAACCATAATTTTATGAAGCTATGAGAATATCTTTTGTGTGCAAAGAAAACAAAAATAATGACTTTATTCAACAATATCTTCTCTTTCGTGTCAGTCTTCAATCAAAAATATCTTAATTTGTGTTCCGAAAATGAACAAATGTCTTACAGGTTTGGAACAACATGAGGGTGAGTAATTATATTTACAGAATTTAAAAGTTATGAAAGCGTTCTCTGAGCATTCAGAACGTTCAGGTTTAATCTATAAATAAAATTTTTGCGCTAAGGTTTTGAGAACATTATTAAAGACCAGATAACTCTGAGAGAATGTTCTGTTAATATTAGCCAACTGGAAAGCCATTTGTTTGTGACTTTGAGGGAACCTTGCCAGAACTTTAGCCAGAGAACATTCCCTGTTAGCTGGGTTCACTTCATCTTTGACTGGTTAAATCCAGCAGTGTTTGTTTGAAACAAACAGGTCAAGAGTTTGTAAAATTCAAGAGTATTTAGGCCTTGAGACTATCACTGAGGCAAATGATGACTGGTTTACAATATAGCTAACTAGCTAAACTATCAGCTAACTTACTACTGAATCCAATGCAGCAGTCAAATCAACCTGGCCAGAATGTAAAATCTAAATATTAATGACATGTGACCACCTGGAACACGGTTTTAAATTCCTGGCTCGCTTTACATAATTTAACGGGGGAAAAAATCTGAATTTTAAAATTCAGAACAGAGATACAAAACAAATACTGTGGAGGATCAAATCCATTCTTCATTCATCCATTCAGGCCTAATTAGGCAAACAAGAGAGATCAAGAGAAAGGGAAGCAAGTGAATTAAAGAAGAGCAGTGGCTCCATTACAGGTAATGGACACAAATCAATCACTACTCTCAACATTTGCTAGCGGTCATGTTTATGCTCAAACAAAAGCAGGTTGTATATTCATTTAGATGAAATGCATGTCATGGAGAGATGAATAATGTAAACAGAATGAACCACATTCAAGGAAATCTGTGCACCCCTGGAAAGAGTCTTCAGGTTGCCATGACTATGTGTGTTTGCACGTCACAGGTCCAGAGAACAAAAGATTAATATTGATTGTCTTGGAAAAAAAAGTCTTAACCACGAGGGTATTACTAGAACAGCCGTACTTGGCAAAGAGATTACCGACCTCTTTAAAATGCTCCGTGTGGCCGATCATTTTAGTTGCTAGAGTCTTCGGTAGTAAGCAGAATGACTAAGAGATGATGCCAGGTGAATCCCAGCCTCTCATTGTCATAGATTGTTTCACTTTACTTTGTGCTCTGACAGTTTATCAAGCACCAGTGTGCAGTTAGACAGTCTGTCAGCCTCATGTTGTGTTATTACCTCTGACTGAAAGAAATGTGGAAAAATAGCATCAATAGAAATCCTTTCTTTGCAGTTCTACAGTGCTTTGGCCATAAAAGAGACAGATTCAAAAGGATTTTCTGGAAGTCCTTTTGTGTATAGTGTCTCCTATAGCCTGGTTACCATGTGAACAGCCTGATCAGGAAATTCATAGAGTTTTTCAAGAGGGGTCTTATATACTGTACACACTATTCAGACTGATGATACGAAATTAAATGAGCATATAATCAATTAAACCTTAAAGGAATGGTTCACCCAAATTTGACAATTTGCTGAAAATGTACTCACCCTCAGGTTATTCAAGATGTAAATGAGTTTGTTTCTTTATCAGAACAGATTTGGATAAATTTAACATTGCATCACTTTCTCACCAGTGGATCCTCTGCAGTGAATGGGTGCCGTCAGAATGAGCGGTCTAACAGTTTATAAAAACATCACAATAATCTATAAGTAATCCACATGACTGCAGTCCATCAGTTAACATCTTGTGACGTGAAAAGCTTTGTGTTTGTAATTAACCATTTTTATTTTAAACCCTTGCTTGCAGCTCTATCCATAATATTGCTTACATCATTGAAAAGGCAGTCTTGTCTGAATCAGGAGAGAAATATGCACAGATCAAGCACAGTTTATAAGCGAAAACGGTCCAAAACAGTTCTACACAAATATGTTGGTGGATTTTGATGTGAGAGGATAACAAGGGATGGACTTTTTCCACTGGAGAAAACGTTATTATGGACAGCACATTCCAGGGCCCAGTTTATGGCGGGGCCCCTCTCTGACCACTATAGTGGACAAAGGTTTGCTACATTTTGATTGGATCTTGGTGGACTAACATATGCAAACTGTCCAACGCCATCAGATAAAAGATGCCAGGACAACAGCCAGACACCTCTTAGAGGGCAAGAAGAAGACCTTTGGTACAAAGCCCTGGAAGGACAGGACTTCCTATTGGTCAAAATGCAGTTTCTGCCCTTCACCCACCAACAGACTGATTCCTCAGGTCTTGGCCTGTGACCGCCATAAAAATTCCTTAGGACCTCTGGATGCAGCAGCAGTGGGTGAAACAAAGAGATATCACAACGTTCCATCCAAATCCATTCATAACTATGTTCTCAAACCTTAAACTGATGCAAACTACAATACACACATCTTATACTTATTCAGAGAAATAAGTATTCTCAGTAACAGCGACGTGTAGTGCAACATCTTACACAAACTCAGCTGTTAATGGACAAATGAATACATGCATGACAGTTCAGTCTTTTTCCATCATGTTTGGACTTAATGTGTTCGTAACATTGCCAAAGGTATTCTGGTTGTGGTTGGTAAGTGAAAAATGCATTGGTAAAGCTTTAGTCACACTTTTCTAAATGTGTGTTTGGACTATGCAAATAAGTTCCACAGGAGGAAAGAAGGGTGGGCCACACCGTGTCCCCCCACTCTGATGGAAACAGCCAATCACAGCCTGAAAATGGAGAAGTGCCAGATTGCAATCTCCTCCTCATCAGAAAGAGATAAAGGTACCTTCTCAAAAGACACTACTTGTTCTGAGTCTGAGTACTGCAATGGAAAAGACGTTAACAGATACACTGTTCTGAGTCTGAGTCCTGTTACCAGGAAGACAGCAACAGAAACAACCCATTCTGAGTCCCCTGCCTGCAAGGGTGAGACAATAGCAGATCAACCTCCGTTCTGAGTCCTGTCAAGTAAAAAAGACTGCAACAGATCACTAACGTTCTGAACCTCTGGCCCGTGAGGGAAGAGATAATCTACGTTCAGACTCATTCAGAGTCTTCGTCCAGCGAGACAACAACAGATGCAGCACGTCCTGAGTCTCCATCCTAGAGAGACAAAGCGGATCGACCAAGTTCTGAGTCTCTAGCCCAGAGAGGCAGAAGACACACAGACATCTGCAACAAGGTTAAGCTCCAGCAAGCAAACCTTCACTCCATGTACCTTTGCTTGCGTGTTCCAGGCAAGGACCTTCTGCACCTACTCCAGGGCCACATCTGCGTGTTCCAGATTCTAGGACCCTTTGGTGCTCCAGGAGATCAGCACCCTCCAGCACTTCGTGTTTAAGGCTGTCAAAATGGATTCCTGCTCCTTTCCCCACTGCATTGTTACCAGCACAACCAGTGGATGAAGTCACCGCCATCGGACTGCTCATTCGACCACAGAGAACGTAAATATCACTTATCCAAACCTCTTCCAGAGACCTTGGCATTGTTAGATGTTATCAGTATATAATTTTTCTAATTTACATGAGATATTATATGGCTGATTGCAGTTTATAGCAAATCTTTCATGTATTTGTTTGATGCATTACAGGGTTTTCACCTTATTTCTTTCAGAGTAGCAACAGTTTAAACTTTCCAGATAACTTAGCTCTGACATTGCGAAACCCAAAATAATCACTTGCATTTTATGCATCTTATGCACTTTATTCCTATTTCATTTATGGTATTGATTTAGTAGTTGTTGATTACTCTTAGTCTATCTTTTGTTAATAAAATCTATTTTATTCCACTTGTGTCTTCCCTTTCCAGATAACTTAGCTCTGACATTGCGAAACCCAAAATAATCACTTGCATTTTATGCATCTTATGCACTTTATTCCTATTTCATTTATGGTATTGATTTAGTAGTTGTTGATTACTCTTAGTCTATCTTTTGTTAATAAAATCTATTTTATTACACTTGTGTCTTCCTTGTGTTGATGATAGAGAAAGAGGTTCTACAAGTTAGAGATCCCACCAATCTTTCTAATGTGATGTACTCATAACCACACCTTAAGTGACACGTGATCCAAATATCATAACGTCCTTGATGACGCGAGCATCCATCACTACAGTATTTCGCCTCCCTAGGTTGGCAAAAGCAAAATTCACTACAAAATATTCATACATGTCATGTGTATAACTACAGTTGCAGTGCAGATGCACCGGCAACTTGCTCTTGAGGGTTCACAGACATTGCAATATGGTGGACGGCTTATGCCGCTAATAGTGCATCTAGCTATACATATCTATGGGGAAAAATCTGGAATCGCTTGTTCTGAGAGACTTTATGATTTATTGGGATTATAAAAAATTGAATGGGTGGATTTTTACCCGGTTGTTTTCACACACTGCAGCCACACAACTGTGTTCAAACACCTTATAAGAGTGATTTGTGCATAATAGGTCCCCTATAAGAAGCACAGATGTCAAAAGGTCATGATCTTTAATTTGGTTCTTTTAAATTAAATATGTACATCT
This sequence comes from Sinocyclocheilus anshuiensis, assembly GCF_001515605.1. NCBI lineage: Eukaryota > Metazoa > Chordata > Actinopteri > Cypriniformes > Cyprinidae > Sinocyclocheilus > Sinocyclocheilus anshuiensis. The sequence goes on along the minus strand of NW_015546034.1, from coordinate 773,145 downwards.
CAGAGGGCCAAAACATGAATGAAATTAATGTCTATTTCACAAACAAACAGTTTTTGTTTCACTTTACACATACGCATTGCTTGGGAAAGTGGTGCATGAGAGGCACAGCAGCATTTCATGTCCTTAAGTGCATTAAATATATCCAAAACTGTGAAATGACCTTAAAGTATGGTTCCACATTTCCGGAATATTCTGCACATCCTCTACAAGTGTTAAAGCCCTTCCTATAGATTTCTCGTAGTCGGGCTTCCCAGAGGCACACTTAACATGCCAGAGTGTGTAACAAACACTCCAATCAACACTACTGAAAAGTGAGAGCTCTCACCCTATTTTTTCTTATCCTCTTCTCAGCCTCACATTTGTCAATCATTACCAAACAATGATTATCACTATCTCTCAGCCATCACACATCTGCTTTAAACCATCCTGTGCTGATGAGGTATAAATGGGGCTGAGAGTGAAGGGTTTACTGTTTGTTAGGACTACAGTGGTTCTCAACCAGTGGTTCTCAGTAAACTGCAAAATGTCTCAACATATTTAAAATAGTTTAATTTAACTATTTAAATGTATTATTTAGCAAATTATTAAGGTTATATATATATATATATATATAAATATTTTTTTTGCGCATATTTATTACACTCTTAGAAAATAAAGGTTCTTTAGTGGCATCAGTGGTTCTGTGAAGAAACTAACATTCATGGAAACTTTACATTGCACTTAAGGTGTTCTTCACACTAAGAAAAAACATTCTTTTAAGAACTGTTCACTTAAATGTTCTTTGTGGAACCAAAAATGGCTTTTGTATGGTATTGTTGTGAAAACCCTCCCGTTGGAACCTTTATTTTTAAAAGTATGTTCTAGATTAAAAAAATGGAAATTTACACTACACCACATTAAATTAACAATTGTATAACACTGAAATTAATAATTATCCCCCTAGTTCCTTTAAATAAAAAGGTTTAAAAACATGCATGTTTTTGTTGTCATTTCAGCACAAGAAAAAATGACAATTGTGTGGGTTGGGGGGGGGCATGAAATACTGACTTTTGGGGCCTTGGAATTACAAAAATTGAGAACCACTGTTCTAATAAACACAACTAACAACATCCCAGATCTGATACAGGACACACAAGTAAAATGGCATTGTTCAGTAAAAAGCTTTGTCAGGGCAGAGTGTCTGTTCATAGTGATTGATGCTGGGAGGCATTTTGCTAATAATGTTCATAATAAATACAACAAAGTTACACATCGCAAATGTTATTTCAATGCTGATGATGTGAGTTGATGAAAATAGGCTGGGTACAGTTCATTTGTTTTTGGGCTGTGCTGCTATATAAAGAGCTACGAGACAGTAGAGAGCTCCCCCGACTGTCAGTGCCATAGTGGTCCTGTACAAGAGTCTGTCTGAAACACCTCGTTTCAGATGAACAGGAATCTCTTCGGAGGCCTGGATGGAAAAAAAGAGGAAAAAACAAGTTGAGGAGAAAAGAGAGGGAAGAATTATAATGTATGCTTCATATTCATTGTTTATTCAAATTCATTAGTTCACCCAAAATTGAAAATTCTGTCATTATTTACTCACCCTCGTGACATTCCAAACTTGCGTGACTTATTTTCTTCTGCACAACACAAAAGATTATATTCTGAAGAATGTTGGTAACCAAAACTTACCTACGCTTTAATTCCCTTGTATTTTTAATCTACACACCAGAAGTCAATGGGAACTGAAACTGTTTGGTTACTAACATTCTTCAAAGTATCTTCTTTTATGTTCAATAGAAGAAAATAAGTCATATAGGTTTGGAATGATCATCTAAGGATGAGTAAATGATGACAATTTTCATTTATATCCCTTTAACTAAGCTGCATAGCTTAATACATCATATACACACCTGAAATATCCTCTGGAGATCTGGAACCTTGTTGGCACCCATATACTCCACTGGAGCATTTGACTCAGACACCAGTTTAGTTGGGGTGGCAAAGAAGATGGTAGGGGATTCAGACGGTATATTTGACCTCAAGCCCTGAAGAAAGTTTACAAGCAAGTTAACCTGATATTTATTTTTGTTCACTATGACTACATAATGTTTTTACTCAAAGCACCATCTATCACAGTGGTTTTCAACCTTTTTGACCCCATGGTCCCCTACTGACCACAAAAATATTAAATATCAATATTTGTGTAAAATATTTTTATCATCAATTTCTACCAGACATATTAGAGCTAGAAAATAAATAATCATGATACATGTGGCTTTAATATTTGATAAATTTACATGACTCTTCCAGGTTTAGAAATCACACTTTTTTAATTAACATTTTAATTAAAAACATTTTAAGTCACCTTGAGGCCCTATTGAAGTTTGCTGAGGTCCCCATAGGGGGCTCTGGCCCCCTTGTTAACACTGATTTATCGGCTATTGTCCCTAACTATTACCTTTTGCTGTGAAATCGGTTTAGGACTGTACAACCAATGCTGAATTTAGAAGTACTAAAACTTAGTGACGGACTGTTTAAACAACGGTCCTATGAACAATCATGCACATCTATATAATTAAATGTAGCTCAACTATGTAACTGTATCCACTAATTAGAGATTTTGGTGTGGACAGTAAACTCTCCGCTTTTGATTATTAATCGCCCCATATTTAGCCTGCTTAATCATATCGGCTAATATAGTGCTAGAGAAATGTATTTTATATATCTAACGACTGTTTAAAACCCCTCTATGGGTCACATGAAGCAGGCGGCAGATCAAGGTCACTGAATTAACGTTAGCGTTTTAGAAACGGAATCGCGCGCACATACCTGCGGGCTGTAGG
>NW_015546034.1:769899-770146 GCF_001515605.1 Sinocyclocheilus anshuiensis | reverse complement strand
GATGCGCCCCCCGCCAGTCTCTGTGTAAATCCACTAAATTTGTAATACATTTTGTTAATAAACGGTAACCGACGAGGTGAGACTGTGACCGTCGGGAAGTCGGAACTCAACCGGCTTTTTTCCTTGTGTAAGAATTTGTCGCTGGAATATGACGTCACAAGAAACAAAACTGTTATGAAGCAGATATGAGAAAAAAGCTATATATATTTATAAAAAAGATATTATATATATAATATCAGATGCCCAT
>NW_015546034.1:768368-769889 GCF_001515605.1 Sinocyclocheilus anshuiensis | reverse complement strand
TATCAGATGTCCATTGTCTAACTAATTATCATGCCCCGCTATTGTCACAAAAGGTCATCTCAGTGAGCTGTATCTTTTCTCCTGGACAATAATGGTGGAAATGTGTAATAATTTTTGAGTTTCAAAATTAAAGGCACCCTGAAAAGTATTCACGGGAGTAAAAGCTGACACCTAGAACCAGTCATCGCTATTTTGAAACATTCAAAAGGTCTTTGCTTTATATATTTCAGATTATATTTGTGCCACATTCCTTTCTGTGTTATAATTAGAGAAAGAATAAGGCTTGAATCCATAAACATTTTTTTATTTTCTTCATACACATAAATAACCTTGTCTTAACCAATTAGAATACATGTTCAGTTACAGAATAGAGCTACATGAGATTTCATTTGCATCATTATGACCCTTCCAAAATAGCCACAAATACATAGCTACAAAAAAAAAATTATACAGATATGAAGGCATACATCTCCTTACAGATGCAAAAATAAACATTGTGTGGTGTGACATCAACCAAGCAATGTTTTAGCAATTATTTAAATAAGATCCCTACACTGACATGACAATTTAGACTAAAGACAAATGATGTAATTAGAGGATAACCGGAATTAAACAATGCACTCTATCTTGATTTTGACATTGTCATCAATTTAGCTAAATAATCTGTAGTTTATAACCTTAAGTCCATATATTTTCAGTGTTCTTAATGATGCTTCTATATCATGAAATACTATTATAAAATTTACTGCAGCCCATGTCTCCTAATGAATCTTATCATATGCGACATATCTTACTAAATACAATCTAAAATCCATCTTTTTATACCAAGAGTCACATAAACTCAGAAAATCCCTTGAATGAGGAAAAGAGGTTTGATTTTGTGCTTGTATTCAAAGAGGAAGAAGGAAGCGAGTGAGAGCCCTCCTACTGGTGAGCGTGTGGGTGAGGTGTTTGCGAATCAATTTAGTTAACGCCTCTTGATTCACACAGTCGTGTATGGACAGGTTGCAGATTTGTCGCTGTCTGGATGAACAGCTGATGTTTGTTTTTTGTGACTTAGTGATGTAATATCAATCTATGAGCAAGACCTTTAAAGGGGTCATATGATGCCCATTTTCCACAAGTTGATATGATTCTTTAGGGTCTTAATGAAAAGTCTGTAACATAGTTTGGTTAAAATTTCTCAATGGTAGTGTAAAAACACCTTTTTTTACCCTGTCAAAAACAGCTCTTTTTAGATCAAGCCGTTTTTGTAGCATTTCCCTTTAAATTTGAATGAGCTCTGCTGACCCCACCCCTCTCTTCCGAGCTGCTCTTACAAAACATTATACTCGCTTCTTCTGTAGATGAGGCTGGATCATGAATGATTTGCACGAACATAGACGCATTTAGGCAGATCGTGGGAGCATTCCCTTCAGAAACAAATGAAATCCACTGCGTCGTCAGCGGCTCAGATGTCGGGAGTAAATGACGACTGCTATGTTCATTATTACATCCAACAACAGAACACCTCAATCGCTT